>NW_024385296.1:0-11551 GCF_016835505.1 Polypterus senegalus
CACTGCCCACCCCATCAAAGTACTGGCCAGGCCTGAAAGTCCTCAGCTTCTGGCGTGACCTCTTGTGAAGCGCAGGTGGTATGGCTGCCCTATTCAAAGGCACACTAACAATTAAGCTTTAATTACAATAGAGACAGCTGCGTAAAAATCATTTGATCTTCATTTTTCTTAAGTAATGATTCAGTACAGTAAATTGGCTTGAGCATTAAAATTACTTATATAGATTATATAGTATTTATGAATTGAAGCTAGACAATATGTATGTTTCAGAACTTTTTTTCCTTCAAATACCTACATGATGCAAAGTTACAGGTTCGGTAATTAGCTTCCCATTCAAGTAGGTTTCTGCCTCTGGTGTTGGAGTTAAAGTGACAGTTCCTTCTTTATTTGTAATAAGGCTGTAACAGAATAAAAAAAAACAAAAAAACATGCAAAAGTCAGGACGTTTGGCATTAAAATTGAATCACTTTTTACATATTTCCAGCATGTGAGTTTCATATGGTCTTCCCTCCCACCACCTTTGCGGCTCTAACATCCTTCACTCCTCTTTCCACAAGACTCGCGTTTGTGGGAATCGATGCCCATTTGACCAAAAGAGCAATTATGAGGTCAGGTGCCGAGTTTGGACCAATTCATCCCAAAAGGTGTTGAGAAGGGTTAAGAATCAGGGCTCTCTGCAGGCCACACAAGTCCCACCATGTCTTCAGTCATATGCTGAAACAGAAAAAGGGCCTACCCCCAAATGGTTTCCACAAAGTTGGAAGTGCACATGTGAAAGAAAACACAAACATTTCAGTAACTCTCACTTGGGAGTAAATGACAAATGCCAGGTTGCCTGGAGGAGGCTGGCTGTGCTAAAAAGCAGAGAGAGAGAGAGAGAGAGAGAGAGAGAGAGAGAGACCAGAATCTCGGCTTCAGACTTCTGAGGCAAAGAACAAGAGTCTGTCCAGAATCAGCGGCAGGCAGGCAGGATGGATGGACTTTATTAATCCCCAAGGGAAATTCACATATACCAGCAGCAGCAAACTGATAAAACCAATATTAACTAAAAGCAATAAAAGCGCAGTGCAAGTTAAAAAATGCAAGGTGGAGACTGCGAGGGAGGTATTACAGTCTATAACCTTGTTTAGTGTTAACTTTTAACCCCGGGTGGAATTGAAGAGTCGTAGCATAGTGGGAGAGGAACAATCTCCTCAGTCTGTCAGTGGCGTGGGGACGGTGGCAGCAGTCTGTCGCTGAAGCTGCTCCTCTGTCTGGAGATGATCCTGTTCAGTGGATTCTCCATGATTGACATGAGTTTGCTCAGCGCCCGTCGCTCTGTCACGGATGTCAAACTGCCCAGCTCCGTGCCTACAATAAGAGCCTGCCTTCCTCACCAGTTTGTCCAGGTGTGAGGCGTCCCTCTTCTTTATGCTGCCTCCCCAGCACACCACCACGTAGAAGAGGGCGCTCGCCACAACCGTCTGATAGAACATCTGCAGCATCTTATGGCAGATGTTGACGCCTTCTAAGGAAGTATAGTCGGCTCTGTCCTCCCTTGTACAGAGCATCAGTATTGGCAGTCCAGCCCAATTCATCATCCAGCTGCACTCCCAGGTATTTATAGGTCTGCACCCTCTGCACAGTCACCTCTGATGATGATGGGGTCCATGAGGGGCTCCTTGGTTTTGCTGGTGTTCAGGTGTAGGTGGTTTGAGTCGCACCAGTTAAAGTCCTTGATTAGGTTTCTATACTCCTCCTCCTGCTCACCAGGCCTGGCCTTAGGCATAGGCGAAGTAGATGACCGCCTAGGGCCCTGGCATCCGGGGCCCTGGATCGGCAGCCAGGCCCCGCCCCCTCCCCTCGCATGTTTAAATCACGTGGCGTGTCATGGGCTGCTGTCTTTAAAAGCGGAGCGGTTTGAGTGAAGATCTCTAAGGTTGAACGTTCACATCAGTGAATCAGCCCTCATCATCATTCAAGAAGAAGGAAGAAGTCAAGATCTCATAAATCCTTCCACCTCGTCAGTGGCAGCAGGTGGCATGGGAGTGTGAAGGGAAGGCAGAACGAATCTGAGTTGCGAGAACGCATTGCACAGAGCTTCCAGGGGGCTCTGCCCCCCTTTCGCCTAGGGCCCCATAATACCCAAGACCGGGCCTGTGTCCACTCCTGATGCAGCCCACGATAGCAGTGTCGTCAGCAAACTTTTGCACGTGGCAGGACTCCAAGTTGTATTGGAAGTCTGATATATGTTGGCTGAATAGGACCGGAGAAAGTCCAGTCCCCTGCAGCACTCCTATGTTGCTGACCACAATGTCAGACCTGCAGTTCCCAAGATGCACATACTGAGGTCTGTCTGAAAGATAGTCCATGATTCATGCCACCAGATAAATCTCCTACACGCAGACCTCAAGCTGACCAGGCAAAGCAAGACGCTGCGTGTGCCCATATATCTAGGTTTGTGCCCGTGTGCTCTGCTCTCAGCCTACCAGCTAAATGTGTTTAACCCTTAAACTAACATACTGGCCACATACCCAGATGCCAAGTACTTTTTAGCTGCACTTTTTAAGGAAGCGTCAAAATTCACCAATAGTGAAATTATAGTAGAACACTTTTTTCCATGCAAAGAGCATCACAATTACTGCAACAATGGTCATTTTACACACTACCAATGAACTGTAAAAAATATAAAACACTACTGCAACAATCTATTATATAGACAAGGTGCAACTGACGCCATTGATAAAATTCAGTAAATCAGCGAGCGCTTGAACTGGCTGCTTGCAAGCACACAGCAGCCAACATGGATGCTTGCAGGCAAGTCAAGTGCAGCTGCTGAATCCCAGCGACATCGACGCCGATTCACTGGGTGGTGCCAGTGGTCATTAGCTGGCTGCTCAACAAACATACGGCATGGACTGATCAGCTCCAGCGGGCTGGCAAATTGCACTGGGAACCGACTATGGCGGTCTGTGGCATTCAACGAATGTACGTCGCCTAAGATACTCGACTCCGGCGTGCTGGCAAATTGCCTTGGGAACGGAATATAGCTGGTTGTGGTGGTTTAAGGGTTAAACTACATGCATGTTAACGGTTATATCACATGTTGTGCTAGTCAGTCCTGAAAATAAAGCCATTATAAATAAAACACTATACCACTGCTTGGGGACCATCCCTCCTGCAGGGATCTCCTTTTTCCGGAAATGAAAGACAGATGACAAGCTTCCTCCTGCCTGGTTCTTCAGAGTAATTGTTTACTGGGCTAGAAATTGGTGGTTTAAAGAAAAGGACATTGGTAATGGGCTGGAAAAATGACATTTGTGTGTGTTGCATTTACAGAAAAAAAACCATGGCAATAATAAATGGAAAAGCCAATGGATGAAGGGACAATAGGCATCCTTTGTTTGAGACTTGGATAAGTAAAAAGGCAAGTTTCTTGGGTAATGCTGTTACAGGTTATTGTTGGTAGCTATCTACAGCAGGGGTTGCCATGTCCAGTAATGGAGGACCACCGTGGCTGCAGGTTTTCATTTTAACCCTTTTCTGAATGAGTGACCAGCTTTTGCTGCTAATTATCTTCGTTTGAACTAATTTGAATTGACTTGTTCTTGAAGACCCAGACCCTTTGTGTCTTTTTTCCTTAATTAGCAGCCAAACAATAAGATACAAAATGAGTCAAAACAACTGGTGTCCATCATCCAATATCTGAAAAATAAAGAAAGATGAAGGTCTCAAGAATGTTGATCTGCTCAGGTCCCCTAAAACATGTTAACGGTGCTCTTTGGAAAGAAAAATCAACAATTTCAGAAATGTCTGCTAAGGCACCAGGAGAGCAGCAGCAAGCCACGAAATTAAAGAACGGGTTTAATTAACGATGAGACTTGGCACCTAATTAAGCAGCTGGTTGAAGTTTGAGGCCCTCACTTAGTTGGTCTTCTGTTGGCTCCCTCACTTCACATTTCATTTCTGTTTGGGTGCCATTTAAGAAATGAAGAAATTCAGGGGAACAAAACTTAAAAAAGCACTGCAATTAAAATGAATTCACAAGTTAATTAGCAGCACAAACAGAGCACTCAATTAAAAAGCGTTAGAATAAAAGTCTGCAGCCACGGTGGTCCTCCAGGACTGGACTTGGTGACCCCAATCTACAGGACATGGATATTAACTGGTCTCACAAAAGAATCTGCTTTGAAAACCAGGCTGCTTTGACTGGCATCTCATCATCACCATACTCTGTACAGTATTGTCATAGCAGAACTGCCTGCTTCCTTAGCAAATGTTTGTATTTACTTCCTTTGAAAATTAACGAGTTCTGGGGACATTGGTTTCTAATCGGCTTCTTGATAGCTGTTGCTGAACCAAAGTAAATGTGTTTACACTATTCTTCCACAGAGGAAATGTATCCTTGTTTATTCCCAGAGATATATAAAGGACAGAAAGTATGGCGAGAAATTCCTGACTGCTGCCTGCTTTTCTTTGATGCTTTGGTACAGCAATGTAGTAACAGTGGCTTGTACCTGGCCCAGGGTCTCCTAGGCCTGAGGCCGGTAACAGTTAATTACATCGATTAAACTTCTACCACACACACACACACGATAGACTCAAAATGTCTTTCTATGTTGCGGCATTAATATAACCCTTCACCAGAACTAAGGGGTTGAGCTCAAAATGCTGCCATTAACTCTCCATTGCCAAACTTTACAGTAGGCACTATGCAATCCTGAAGGGAACGTTCTCTTGGCATCTACAAAACCCAGATTCATCCATCAGTCTGCCAGATATCGACGTGCGATTCTTCACTCCAGAGAACACGTTTCCACCGCTCCCAAGTCCAATGGTGGGCAGTGAGCATCTACCACTCCAGCCATCACCTGGCATTGCATGTTGAGACCTTAGGCTTGTGTGCAGCCATGAAGATTCTGATGCGCTGTTCTCGTGACTGATGGTGCTTCTGGAGATGGTTTGGCACTTTGTGACTGAAGCCACATTGGAGAGATTGGTTTTACAATGCTATACACTTTGGCACTCTCCGAGTTTATGTGGTCTATCATTTCATGGCGCTTCCAAGTCACCGTACTATAACTTACAGCTGACTGGGACAGACATAAAAAAGAGCAGACATTTCAGGTACTGACTTGTGACTATATAGGGTGGTCCAGATCCAATTATGCAATTTTCATTACGCTATAACTTAAGTTTATTACTCCGAGCCTGCATCCAACTGAATGGAGGACAAGTGGGACATTACAAGGAAAAATCAGTGAATTAATTCAATGCAAGTCCATTTTCGTTTATTACGAGATATTTCAAACAATTCTTTTGTCTTGTATTGTTTTCCTGCATTGCATTAAAAGTTGCATAATTAGATCTGGACCACCCTATAGGTGCCATCCTATGACAGTGCCACATCTACAGACACGGACCTTTTAGAATGACCCGAGTTTGTCAATGGAGATTGCTTGGCCATATGCTTTATTTTATGTACCTGTTAACAATAGGTGCAGGTGAAATACCTGAACTCAATAATATGAAGAGATATGTCAGAGAAGAGTTACCAAGGGAATCATCAGATATGATACTATACAATTTCCTAAGCCCACTTAATCCTGAACAGGCGCAGCAGGGATGGAGCTTATCTGAGCAAGCATATGGCATGATGCAGGAACAATCCCTGGACAAGGTACCAGAAGGTACCAAAAATTAAAGGAACACTTTGAAAACATCTTAATGGGATTTTGTTTTTAAAATTTATAAATATATGACTAGCAAAATACCGCTTTTGCAGCGGTGAAGTACTGCCTTAAAATTTTATTAAGAAAAAGTAAACCTTTTAAACTGAGGAAATGTGAACAGTAATCTGGTTTCAAATCTCACAGCTTGGATTGCTGCTGTCATAATCGGTTTGAGTTTCATGGTTTGTTTCACTTACGACAGTATTTGCAGGATTTGTTGTATTGAAGTGACATTCGGCATTGTAATGGAAGGATTTTTCTAAAGAGAGGGGGGATCAAAGAGCAGATGGGCGTTGGTGCGCTCAAAGTAAAACCAACTTCAAGAAGGAAAAGTACTGGGAATATGGCCAGAGGGTCATGCTGACTTGTTTTTCACTTCAAAGGGGCTTCACTCGCAATTCTTATTTTTGTGCCTCCTGGTACCTGGTGTCGTCATCATCAGGACCAAGTGCAAAACAACACGCGTCCGTGGAAGGTGTGTGTGGAAACTAATCACTTCTGTATACACTGCTTACCGTAAGCCGCTTTGAGCAAAAGCGCTCAATTAGTATATAAGGAAGGTTCCGCCCTCAGTTTCTTTGGAGGCTCAACCGTGGGGACAGCGCGCACCGCCCGGTAAATGAAAGGCTAAAAGGGTTGATCTTTTGACAAGACTGACAAGCGGGCCCCCTCAGTCTACCGGTCTGGGATGATGGCTCTGGGTCTTTTGATGTATGTTACTGTATGTATGTATGTTATTCTAAGTATAAGTTTGTCTCTTTATTTCTATAACCCATTCATATGTATTTAAATGTTATAATTGATTAAGTAAACAAAATAGAAGTATTGGACCTCTTCTCTCTGATTCTTTGCCTACTTATGTTCTAATCCCTTGAACCATTTTCCCATAACAAAACAGGCATCTGTCAAGTGTTGTAAGCACACAACCGGTTTCATCGATAACTTCACATCCAGCTTTTGAGAGTTTAAACATTCATAAACATCAAAGTGTCCACTACTGAAATGCGTCACGTGTGAATCTAAGATGTTTAAAAGCATTGGCGGTTGTCCAAAGGTGTAAAATATTTGGCCATTTCGGTACACTTGAAAGTGACAACCAAACAATTCAGCGGCAGCCATCAACTCACATGCAGAACCATAGGTGAAGGGCTTAAGCATTTCACTCTTGTAGTGCTCCTGTGTCTAATTATCCCCTGTACCGTCATCAGTCCACACCTTGAACCTGTCCAGTCATTCAATACAGAAGACACAATGGATATCAAGAGTGAGCCTGATATGGCCGTGCAATATGTAACAAAGAGAATGGAAAAGGCAGGTGCCATCTCCGGGCATGGAAACCACTCAGTAAGTGACAGTTCTTTGATTGATGGTGATCGCCTCGATAATCATGTTAATGTCGAATGCGTTGGAATGATAAAAGGAAATGGGTACCTGAACAATGGAAAGTAAGTCTAAAATACATACACAATAAATATAATTGTAGTAAATGAACAATAAAACAGGGGAGAAGCCATGGATTAAATAAAAAGGCTGTAGTTATCATCAGCAGGGAGACGTGAATCCGTGGCGAGAAGCAAGGAAGGGAATGTAGAGACCGGAGTGACAGGCGGCCTTAAATAGGCAGGCAGCCAACAGCGTGGGAGGCGTTGGATGGGGTAACCGCCCGCCTCCTGCGATGACCGACCTGCAGGCTATGGGCGTATATATATGCGCAAGTAGGATTCAGTTAGCATTGGGAACCCGCGTACCAAATTTCTTGAAGATGGGCCCATAAGTAACAAAGACCGTTGGAAAATGGAATATGGCAGCTGACAGTGGCATCATACCACCGAAATAAGTACGCACATTGGTTTTGGTTAGCGCAGGGAAGCCACCTACCAAATTTCGTGAAGATGGAGCCATAAATAAGAAAGTTTAACATGACGGCGTTACCGCTCACGCATATAAATTTCGAAATGAAACCTGCTTAACTTTTGTAAGCTGTAAGGAATGAGCCTGCCAAATTTCAGCCCTCTACCTACAGGAAGTTGAAATTAGTGATGGAGTGAGTGAGTGAGTCAGTCAGTCAGTGAGGGCTTTGCCTTTTATTAGTATAGAAGAGTTTCTCTAGAAGAATGTGTCAAAAGACTATTGTGTTACCTATTTTGGGACCTTTACATATTAAGACATACTGTATATTCGTAACAAAACTATAACCAATCAAAATACAGATAAATGGTGTAAATCTAAATGCTTCTTAGAATACATTTTAAATACGTATATAGCACCTTTCCCATTCTTGACTGTGTTATGTAAATGACCCCAAATTATTTAAGTTGCTGCTTGTCGTTGAGTGGCAGGCTCCACCAGGCTTGATTTTTGATCTTTGATTCACCGTTACTGCAGACTCATGGCTACTTTTTATTTATTTTTTTTCCTCTAACAGGAGTCCACATACTTTTGGCCATATAGTGTACTGCTGTCATTTTTTATTATTCAGGGACCATTCACAGCTTTAGCTGCCAACACTGATTCTGCGTATCCACTGCTCTTGACCCCCGAACTGGATTGATATGACACAGCAGATAGACAAACAGAAGTGTAGACAAGTGTAAACTGTTTGTAATTGCAGGGATCTGAATGAGTGGGGGCTTTAGGTCGCTTCAAGACAATAGAGTGTTTAAGATGTGATTGAAATTAGTTGCAGTGATTAACAGACAATAAAATTTGAGGAAAAGCCCTTTCTGGCCAAGCCAAGACTTGCGCAAGCTATGGTAATATCAGGAGGACTTATTACACCTGCCATCTTGTTAAATGCATCTCCAGTATATTCTTGATGCCAGGCTGCAATCTCTGCGCACTGAAGGTAAGCGATCACAGAATACACACATTTGTTTGTGCACTATAAGAATGTCAGCTGCTTACACATCCACAAGGCTGGAAGGGAGGCCAAACTTCACTCCATCATTAAGACTAGGGGCAACAGCTCTGGTACCATATGCACAGTAAGATGGATTCTTCATAGTCCATTTGAGGGAAGTAGTTTAGGCTTGTTTGTTGTACACACCCTTTCTCCGCTAAACTGATCTACAAAATGTCAAAACAGTAGCCATTTAAATGGTGAGCTTGTCCTCCCTGTAGCAAGTATGGGGAAAAATTCTCTCTCTCTCTCAGATAGATCGATAGATAGATCGATAGATCTATCTATAAAAAAGGAGAGTTGGGATCGAGAGACTGTGTTTGTGGAGGAATGGAGAGTTAAGGCGGGTGGGGAGTCACGTGATCATCTCCTCCCATTCACTTCATTTCGCTCGAGCTGAGCTCCATGCAGGCGTAGTCTTACTGTTCTTTTACTTACTGTTTAGTCCTCTCTCCTTTACTGATTTACTGTTTACTAGATGCAGTACTTACTGAATAGTATTTTTTCATAGTGTTTCTTACTGTTTAGTGAGCCTGGCAATTGCCCGGTGTTGCAGTTTTTCCTGTTTCTATTTTTTATGCCGCGTGTTCACGAATTAGTCATAGAGAAAATTTATATATTATTGGCTTCAGGAGAACAAACAAAAAATGTTGTATATAAAGAAGCTCTATAAATTACATGTAGATACATAATTATTACAACTACAGCGATGGCAAGCTTGCATAAATCTGCTAGTCGGTCTATAAAGGAGAGTTGGGATCAGAGACTGTTTGTGGAGGGATGGAGTGTTAAGGCGGGTGGGGCAGTCACATGATCATCTCCCTCACATTCAAGTCATTTTCATTCACAGCTGAGCTCCGTGTGACCGACCTTGATGCCGCTTCATTTCCCTTAGTGTTTAGTCCTTTCTCCTTTACTAATTTATATAAAGGGAAGTTGGTATCAAGAGACTGTTTGTGTGTTTGTAGAGGGATGCAGCATTAATGCAGGAGTCACGTGATCATCTCCTCCCATTCACTCGTTTCATTCGCTTCAATTCTCCTAGCTGAGCTCTGCAGCTGACGCGTCAGGGTGCCTTCTTTTCTTTAGTGTTTAGTCCTTTCTCCTTTACTAATTTACTGTTTAGTACATGCGGTACTTACACACTCACTATAAAAGGGGAGATGACTCCATTCAGGAAATGGTATGGAATCTACCTTGAAAGACATGCAATCAACGAGGCCATTAAACGGGTCCCCAAGAGAGGTCTTGTAGGTTGGAAAAAGCGCTTGGCTGTCAAAACCTGGAATTAAACAATCTAAGAAACGAAGCCCATGTTGAAAAACACGATCCAAAACTAGCCGTTAAAAGGTGCAAGCCAACCCAGTAGAATATGAGAGTCAATGTATGTATGGATGTGTGTGTGTCTGTATGTATGTTCCAGCACTACTCTGAACTGCTGGGGCGATTTTCATGAAACTTGGTACACGTTCTCATTGGTTGATGGTAGAATGAAGTCAACTCTAACCCAACCCCTTCTGAGGCATTGCACTCGGTATGCATGTAATCATCCAATTGACACTGAACGACTCACCAGAGGGGCTAACTGAGGTGACTGCCAGCATTCTTTGTGTCCGAGTATCACCACCACACCCCTGTTGCTTTTCAAATTAAATAGAGTTGGCCGGTTCCGAGCGTCAACTGGATGATAACATACATACAAGACAAGCACATTAGTGAGTCTTCATTGCTCGTGAATATATTTTTAAAATTTTTTTTTTAATTTACTATTTACCTCCCAGGCAACGCCAGTATTTCAGCTTAGTTGTACATAACTAAAGAATTTTAAATAAAGCATGTAGATTACAAATCCTCAAAAGCCAAGGCACAAATGGTGCTGCTTTACCCAATATCACCATTAAGTCAACGTATTCAAGCTTTAGACCATCTCGGTCAAAATGTTTACAATCTGCCAATAGGAATTGATTTACCAGTGATGTTCTGCAATGAGACCCCAGCAGTTGGATGTCAAAGTCTGAGCCGGCCATTAGTCTTCCAACCTTGGTTTCACCTTCTTTTATTATGTAGAGTAACATTTCGGAGAGCTGAGGATCCTCATTCAGATTCACCAGGTTAGGCAGACGATTGTCCACTTTCAAAGAAATTCCAGCTTTCTGCAGAACAAAAAAAATAAATAAATAAATAAATAAAATCAAGCACACTAGTCTATGTAAACGTTTTAAAACCATAAGCAGGCTGTGTAAACTATGGTGAGACATTTCATCTTGACGTAAAGCACTCCATACTACACCAGATCACTATAGTGGACCAAACCCATACTGTTATAGATATGAAGTGGTCGAGGGTCACCCAGCCTGGCTCCTGGACATCTCTAGTACTCACTGTTATGGTGGAGTGGTGGCTCTGAGACCAGGATCTGTGCTGGTATCTGGAAGGTTGCTAGTCCAGTTCAGAGTAGAGAGCCTACTCTGTTGGGCCCTTGAGCGAGGCCTTTAACCTGAAAATTGCCCAGGGTGATGCATGATGGCGGACATGCGCCTCAACTCCAAAAGGTCATGGGAAGGGAATTTCCTCGAGGAGTAATAAAGCATATCAAAAAATCAGCTAATAATCAATATACAGTACAAGTGTTAGATAAGGAGGATTCTTTTGTTGGATTGGTCTGTCGGCAGTGTTGGATCAGTGTAGGAGTTGATTGATACTGATAAATATAATTTTCACTAACTCAGCGTTTCTCAACCTTTTAAGTATTTGCGACCAGAGTTTTCATAACAGTTTTAATCGTATCCCCTAACTTTTTTTTAAATGCATATTATACCTACTTAACTTTTATCGACATTTATCTAACTCTATATTTACTGTTCTAGTATCAGAATGTAGTTTAAGTTAAATTTGTTTTGGTTTCAACAGATTTTTTTTATATTTTTGATTTGTTTCTTTT
>NW_024385297.1:0-25000 GCF_016835505.1 Polypterus senegalus
TATTATGTATAAAGATAGTATAGTATAGATCTTTACCTGTTTTGTACTATATTAATGTACATGTTGTACTGCGGTCCAGGGATCATTATTTAGTGGCACTTTATACTGCAATAACTGTGTACGGATGGTAAGACAATAAAGCCTCTTGACTTAACTTAAAAGCCAAACTAAACTAAAATGATCTCTGTCCATATCAGTGTTTTCATATTGTCTGTGAAAATATCTCTATCCACTTTAAAATGAACAAAAATGCATATGACATACTGTAGTTATTTGCCTACATTGTACATGCAAAATCTACGGAAAAGATCCTTGAAGGGGTGGTAATGCCACCAATCACGGAATTTATCACAAAACTGCAATTGCCAGTAAATTATCCATGATCAGTTAATTATTTTGTGCATGTACTGTATGTAGCCTTAAAACTACACAAAACACAATTTAAATGCATTCAGGTAAGCAACACAACAAGCACCATGAAAAAGCAATTCTTTTATGCCTGCTATGTTGGAACATAGTTTTCTTCTAAGAAGGTTGACCATCCAGGGAATCAGATGTTATAATGAGTAGGTCCAATGAGGGTAGAGTCACATAATATGCATGAACCAATCAGAGTGTGATTAAAGTGTGTGTTTTTAAAAATCTGTCCTTTTAATTGCCCACATTACAAAGCCGAGGCTGTGTTTTCAGAAGTATATGGCACTATGGAGCATTTTGACAAGTCTTTCTTTTCAGACATTGAATATATCATGGTGGTGTGGACAAAAAGTGAAAAAGAAGACTAATGTCTGCTTTATAACAATAGTGTAGTAATGTGAACAGGGTCTCAGACACACATCCATATTCACTCACCCTAGACCATTTTGGATTCACCTTTTATCTTAAAATTACATCTTTGAGATGTGAAAGGAAAAGTGAAGTACCCAGACAAGTGGAAACTAAACAATAGTTATGAGCGATAAGTTGGAAGCATATGATGATAACACATTGTTGCACCCACCACATGCTGAGCCATCTGAATTAGGACCCAAGTGCAGCGGGTGACACCTCAGCACAATCTGGAACAGTGGGAGGTTTTTAATGGTAGGTGGAGTGCCAATCCCTCCACCAATCCGCAGGGTTTCCCTGTAAATTGGAGGACTTGCTTTCAGGGCTGGATGAAGATTAACATCGTACCCAGGACCACACAATTACAGGTTAAGAGCCTTGCACAAGGGCCAAACAGAGTAGAGTCACTTTTGGTGTTTATGGGATTCGAACCGGCAACCTTCTGATTGCTGCCGCAGATTTCTAGCCTCAGGGCTTTCACTCAGTGAGGTATATGTAATTATGATTATAAGAAAATTATAAATAGCTCAAATAACGGCTGTCAGCAGATGTATAATACAGTAAAAATGAAAAGCAATAAGTTAAAAAGAGTATTAAAGAACATATCCTTACTAGATTTGGTTCCTGCTGAAATAGGACCTGGCACCCCACGATTTAATGATTGGATCATCTTAAATGGAATAACATGGCACTTTTAGGGAATGAAAAAGCAGTGAGGCATGTACTGATTTATTAAAAATGTGCAGATGAAGTGAATAACAAAAACTGACACATAAAAGGAAAGCCACAGATGAAGTATCAGCATGTAGCCTGATCCCAGTGTAATCTTATATATAAGCCATTCAGTAACATGCCCACCCATTTTATTGTCTGTTTACCTGGTTACTGTAGAAACAATGCATAGCCACCTCGATTCTAATGATCCTCTTTAGAGTCGCAGTTTGGCAACTCTGCAGACTTTCACAACTTCATGAACACACTGAAGAAGGGAAATGGTAATGTTGCTCAAGAAGAAATGCTTAAAATAGACTTAGATGAAAGCCCCTACTTTTTAAACGTTACCTAGAAATCAGAATGCTGTGGCTGCTACTGTCTGCTACTCCATCTCTCTAGATCTTTCTGTGAGGCTCCATCAGTAATCACATGCAAATCACACTAAAAAAACTCATCTACTTTCTCCTGCATTTTATTCAGATACACTTCATTTTCTAACCTCTTCTTCTGCTGCTGATCTCTCAGTTCAGCCTGTCCATCAGTTCTTCTTTGCACGTGCTGACTTTCCCATTTTATTTCCTTGTAGTTCATTGTGAGTTGTTTTCTTATCCTGTCACTTATTGTACACTTCTTTGTAAAGCACTTTGTATTTGATGATTTATGATGGGTGATATATAGAATAACGATTGATTGAGTGATATATATATAAGTGAGCTACTCCTCTGAATTACATAGCCAGTGATGAGGTAATTTGGGAATCCGAATGGGTTTCTACCAGGTATGAACTAGTAGACATGCAGATTAGGTGGACTGGTGACACTCAATTGGCCCTAGTGTGGCATGTGAATATGCATGCGATAGACTGGTGCCCTATCCAGCAGCTTGACTGTGTAGTCAGTGCATGTGTGAGTTTAGAATGGTTATGGCTTTTGGGAAAAAAACTGTTCTTGAGTCTGTTTGTCCTTGTTGTGATGCACCTGTAGCACCTCCCTGAAGGCAACAGGTCAAACAGATCCAGGGTGGGAGCTGTCCTTGATGATGTTTTTTGCTCTGCTGAAGCAGCAGGAGGTGTAAATGTCCATCAGGGAGGGGAGAGGGCAACCGATGATCTTCTGTGTTACCTTTAGTACTCTCTGAAGCCTCTCCCTGTCTGCCATGGTGCAGCTGCCGTACCATACTGTGATACAGTACGTCAGCAGGTTCTCAATGAACAAGTGGTAGAAAGTCAGTAGCAGGTTGGAGTCCAGGCTGTGCTTTCTGAGGACCCTCAGGAAGTGTAACCGCTGCTGAGCCTTCTTGATGACTGCTGTGATATTGTCTGTCCAGGAGATGTCAGTGGAGATAAGGACGCCAAGAAACCAGAAGATATGGACCTTCTCCACACACTCGCTGTTGATGTAAAGGGGGGCTAAGTCGGTGCTGTGCCTCCTGAAGTCGACAATGATCTCCTTGGTTTTCCTGTTGTTCAGAGCCAGATTGTTCTTTGAACACCAGGCTGCCAACTTCAGGACCTCCTTTTTGTTAGCTGCCTCGTCTCCCTTTGAGATGAGTCCGACCACTGTGGTGTCGTCAGCAAACTTGATGATGAGGTTGTTGTTGTGGGCCGGACTGCAGTCGTGGGTGTAGAGACAGTACAGAAGGAGGCTCAGCACACAGCCTTGTGGGGTACCGGTGTTCAGTGTGCGAATGGAGGAGTGGTGGGGGCCGAGTCTCACAGTCTGGAGCCGGTTGGTAAGAAAGTCTTTTATCCAGACACATGTGAGAGGGGGGAGGCCAAGAGTGGCCAGTTTGGTGATGAGAATGTCAGGAATGATTTATTTAAAGCTGAGCTGTAATCCACAAAGAGCATCCGGACATAGCTTTGTTGCTGCTCTAGATGGCTCAGTACAGAGTGGAGAGTTGCGGCGATGGCGTCTTCTGTGGATCTGTTTGCGCAATATGCGAATTGGTAGGGATCGAAGTCTTGGGGGAGATAAGACCTTGACGTGCTAGAGAACCAGTCATCAAAGCACTTCATGATTACCGGAGTGAGGGCCACAGGGCAATAATCATTTAGGCTGGTGATGGGAGACTTCTTCGGCACTGGAATGATTGTGGCTGATTTAAGGCAAGATGGAATGACTGCCTGGGCTAGGGAGAGGTTGAAGATTTTGGTGAAGATAAAGGTGAGCTGGGTGGCACATGCTCTGAGCACCCTACCAGGCACTCCATCTGGGCTGGCAGCCTTCTTGGGGTTCACTGCCAGGAGCACCCATCTGACATTGTGCCCCTTTACAGTGAGTGGAGTAGTGCAGGAACCCGGTGAGAGTGGGAGCAGGGCTAGAGCAGGTGAGTGCTGCTGTTGTGATAATTCAAAGCGAGCAAAGAAGCAGTTTAGCTCCTCTGCTAGTGGCACACTCAGATCTCCTGTTGTTGCAGCACAGCCTCTGTAGTTTTGTATTCCCTGCCACACCTCCCATGTAAACCCGTGACTCTGAAGCTATGAGGCAGCCACACTATTCTGGCTCCCTTCCTTTGTACCCTGTATATACCTCAGACTACAGATAAAATACTGAATCATGTCATGTGCAGAAATTGTCAGATAGCACAGTCATAATTGGACATATCAGAGGTGGGCAGGAAAATGAATACATGGCAATAGTAAAGGATTTTTGAATGGTGCAAACTGAACCAACTGCAACTCAATACCAAAAAGACAAAGTAAAAAATTGAAGACTTTAGGAGGTTCAATCCCACTCTGCCTCCAGTTCTCATTGATAGTGAAGATGTAGAGGTGGTGAGGACATACAACTACTTCAGAGTACATCTGAACAACAGGTGTGAGTGGAGTACCAACACAGAGACTACATACAAGACAGTTTAGAGTAACCCCTACTTACTGAGAAGGCTGAGGTAATTTAGTGCATGCAGGCCACTCTTAGAGGTTTTCTATTAGTCTGTAGAGGCCAGTTTATTTATAGTTAATGTGCTGGGCTCATTTGATGCCAACAGACTAAACAAACTGATTAAAAAGGCAATCTTTGGAGTAATGATGGAAATACTGGAGGAAGTGGTAGGACAGAGGTCACTCAGAAAGCTCCTTACTATCATAGAAAATGACTCTCACCCCTTGTATGAGATCATGGCTAAACTGAGGTGCACCTTCAGCAACAGACTGAGACAAATGCATAGCTCCAAGGAGCACTGTGTGAGTTCATTTCTACCCTGAGCCAACAGGCTCACTAATAAGTCACACCTCAGCCAAAGAGGTATTGATCCCTGACTACTGAATAATATTGACCTGGTCTAGCAGACATCTTAACAGACAATGATGCTATATGCAATATATTGTGTCAATATACTCTGCCAGTAAGTGGCATCATGTAATGTGACAGTGAAACTTATTAAGTATGTGCAGTTCTACTCAATTTACACTTAGTAAATACCTACGCGTCGTTAATTTATGTATAGATAATTCTTGTTACATTTGTATTCATGCCTTGTGAGAATACAGTACTTATTTATGATTATTCTTGTTAGGAGCTGTGTAAGACCATGCTGTAAAAAGCATGGAGTCCTAGAAACTATTGAAATCGCCAGAAAAAAAATTGAAATGTAGAGATGTCAGATAATTCATATGAAATACTCTGAGCATCTTTCTCCTAGGAGGATTCGTTTTGCCGACGTGCTTTCATTGCTTCTGTATCAGGAGCTAAGTGAGTGACTCTTCTGAGTCTCTTCTGAGGTTTAGTTTTGTAGACTTACTGGCCTTGCTTGTGTATCCTCGGAGGAGGAGCCCTTACCCCAACTTCACCTTTCACTTTTGGGACGGAGAAACACACACATTTCCATGCGTGGATGTTTATATATAAGATATGTATATTTGTGACTTTTTTATCTCCTGCCGATTAACCAAATTTCACATGTGTAGTTTTAATAAAACCTTAAAAGGCTTTCATACATTTACATGGCCAACAGAAATTGCATCTCACACAGATCAGGCCAGGCACCGTAATATAGCAGTGGCATGAGGTACTGTACTATTTGGAAAGAAAATAAATTTATCTCCTAGTCACCTCCAATTTCTTCAACCATCCATCCATCCATTATCCAACCCGCTATATTCTACCTACAGGGTCATGGGGGTCTGCTGGAGCCAACACAGTGCGCAATGCAGGGTAAAAACCCCAGACAGGGCGCGCACACACACACACTGCATGTCGTTGGACTGTGGGAGGAAACTGGAGTACCCAGAGGAAAGCCACATGGACATGGGAGAACATGAAGCTCCACGCAGGGAGGACCCGGGAAGCAAACCCGGGTCTTCTAGCTGTGAGGCAGCAGCACTACCCACTGCGCCACCGTGCTGCCCTACCTCCAGTTTCTGAACAAGCTTATTCTAATGTAGGTGGGGTTCCAGCAGAAGTAGAGAGCATGGTACCAATCAATTCTGCATGAGGCGCTAGCCACAATGCAGTGCACCCACACTTACTCACCCACACTCACTCATACAGGCCCAATATAAAGCCACCATTAAACCAAACCTCTACATCTTTAGAATATATAGGGAGTACGTGGCCCTTGGAGAACATGTAAGCTCTATACAAGTAACTACCATTTGGGCATTTTATTTAGATCCTTGGAGCTGCTATGTAGAAAAGCTAACCACCATGCCACCCCCCTCTACTACTACTTTTTTGTTTCTTCTTTTTCTGCCATAAGTAAGAAAGTTTGGATTCCTTGAAGCTGCCACAGTTTCATGATTTTTAATTTCTAAGGTCAGTATTCTGAAACATTCCAGTGCACACACAGTTGCTTTGCCACCTGAACAAGTTTTTCATTTATGCCTCTATTCCTTTGTGTTTGTTGTTTTCTTCTTGCGTTTACCAGCAATGAGGCACTCTGGTTCAGCAATCTGAGCCTGGAGCAACGTAACAAGTGGGTGCTTCACGTAATTGTGAGCCACTGGGAAGAGTGCCATCAAGGACAAATTACTCCACTAGAAAGTGTCAAAGTGTTTGTAGTTATTGACAGCTTAAAGTAAGTGCTTTAAAAATACTAAATTTAAACTTTATTTTATATAGCACCTTCTAAAAGTGAACACCATACACAAAGCACTATACAGAACATAGTTTATAACTGCTGACTCAAGGTCACGCAGAGAAAGAAGGATGAAGACTGAAGCAGGACCCTCATGCAATATATTTCTTAGCCTATAGATCAATTCGATATAGATAGATAGATAGATAGATAGATAGATAGATAGATAGATAGATAGATAGATAGATAGATAGATAGATAGATAGATAGATAGATAGATAGATAGATGTGTTTAATAAGAAGATACAATTACACAGATAAAATATCTGACTGAAAGTGTGTCCTAACAGTCCGCTGACTAATAGTCTATTTTAATGTCCAGTTCCTTATATTTACTTGCTACAGGTCTCTAAGGTCATTCTGTGCCCCAAATGAACTGCACCTGGAAATGCAAAATGTATGTTAGAAATCAAATCAAATCCTCAAGAAGTTTAATTCTAAAGTTTTATTTTTCCATGTTTGGCTTGTAATCTAAAATTCAATTTAATTTTTCAGAGCTCCCTTCTCTTTGTTGGTTTGGTGGCTACTAGCCAGTGCTGTTTTTGTCACTGCTCCAGAATTTAAATTTGAATCTCAGTCTGTATGCTTTTTGTGTGGGATTTTTATTTTCTCTTTGTCTATGTGAATTTTTCTCTCTAGATTCTCCAGTGTCTTTCCTAAAAACATACACGGCAGGTTTGTTGGCAGCTCAAAACTGGCATTTACTGGCTATTGGCACATGTTCATGGTGATGGGCAAGCACTTCATGCAGGTTTGGCTCCTACCTTGTGTCTAATGTCGCCAAGAAGCACTCTAGAACTGGAACTGGAAAGGAATACTGTATATAGTCTCTTTTTTTAGAGGTTATAAATTACTAATAATCATAAAATAATAGTCTCCTGGATTTAATTAACCTAATAATAAACCTAACATTCAAATCCTTGGGTTATGTTATGTCAAAATCATAGTAACTGGAACCAATATTGACACAGGGAGAATGCATTCACTCAACACATATAGTGACTAGGCCTGGTACTTCAGCCCAGTCTCCTGGATCTATGCTAAATAATGCAGCATCATGCCACACAAGCAAAAAACCTCATGAAATGCCTTATAACCAGTGTGAAAGATATTTTATAAAAATAATAAATATTTTTAGTTAGTTTAATATACAATAGCCATACCACCTGCACTTCAAAACAGGTCAGCCACCTGAAGCTTAGCATGTTTCGCTTGGATGGGAAACCAACAAGGAAAAGCCTGGGTGCTTCTGGAAGAGGTGTTGGTGAGGCAAACAAGGGACACTTATCCAGTGATCTGAAAGTGAATTTGAATGCCCCAGTGCTGTGACAGGGACAGTGTGCTGTAAAAATGGTGTCATCTTTCGGATGAGACATAAAATCGAGGTCCTGTCTCTGTGATCATTAAAGATCCCTGGGAATCCTTTGTAAGGAGTAGGGTGTATCTAATGTCCATGCTAATTTGACAACCACAGTCTAGTCATTCTGCTCCCCTAATCATCCCCTGTCTCTAATTGGCTATCTATTGTATGTCTCACCTCATCACCTCCTAATAGCTAACATGTGATGAGCATATTGGTGCAAAAATGGCTGTTGTTTCATCATCCAGGTGGATGCTGCACATTGGTGGTGGTTGAAGTGGTTCCCCACTGACTATGTAAAGCACTTTGAGTGGTGAGAAAAGCACTATAAAAATTATAGAACTATAGAATTATTATTATTATTATTATTATTATTATTATTATTATTATTATTATCTATCAGTGCAAGCTCCCAACCGCTCTCTCTTATTGTTATTATTACAGTTATATGTACAGGAATCAGTGAAATTCTCACTTGCATGTGCTAACCAACAGACCATTTATGAAAGGCATGGATTTCTCATGGAAGAGGAGTTGGTTAGGCCAATCACTGTTCTGTGTGTGAATTCCAAGTCCCAGTGTGCTTTAAAAATTGGTGCAGTCCTTCAGATGAGTTGTAAAAGTGAGGGTCCTGACTCCCTGTTGTCATAAAATTTGCCTTGGTATCTTTCAAAAAGAGTAGGGTGATTCCCAACGTCTGGGTCCCTTGATCGTTCCCTGTCCCTTGTTGACTAACTGTCTCTGTCTTCCTGTCACTACCTAAAAATGTATACTGAGAATACTGGCCCAAGAATGGCTGTCATCACATCACATTGGTGGTCATTCAAGTTATTCCCACATGTCTATATAAAACACTTTGAATAGGTTACATAGATATAATTAATTAACATGAAAAAATGTTGCACCTAATGCTTTCCATAATTATTTAGCATACCTTACCTTGAAATCTGAGACTTCCTTACCTGACAAATCTGAGAACACATTTGTCATAACATTGCTGGACTATGAAGTAAGATGGTGCCACACAGATTACTTTTGCTGCCTCACTGATCCAGTGTGCTGAGTTTGAATCTAATGCCTGGTCATGGTTCATATGGAGGTTGCAAGTTATCCCTTG
Organism: Polypterus senegalus; assembly: GCF_016835505.1. Taxonomy (NCBI): domain Eukaryota; kingdom Metazoa; phylum Chordata; class Cladistia; order Polypteriformes; family Polypteridae; genus Polypterus; species Polypterus senegalus. The sequence continues at coordinate 9,099 of NW_024385297.1, forward strand.
ACTGTTTGGGGTTTCCTCAATCATCCCGTTAGACATGCTGGTAGTTGGTTCCTAGGTATTGCTAGAAAAGGCTCTGACCCCCCACAGTTTGTAGCCTGAAAATGCTCCATTTCTTTCAGATCTTAAAATATTTTTGGCTTTTTTCTGTTAATGGATGATGACTTATTAGCTTAGATAATAGTTGCCGAGCTTGACATTTTGATTAGTGCTCCCCTTACAGCAGACGAACCCCATAGCATGGATGCTGTCTATTCAGGTTTATGCATGTTGTCCATGTGGGCTTTGTCTGGGTCCTCCACTTGTCTCCCATATCCAACAAGCAAGTGCATTATGACAACTGTCGATACCTCAGTAACCAAGCATGTGCGTGTGTGTGGGTGTGCATGTTAGTGAGGGTGTCCTGTGATCAGCAGTTGGCTTGTATATTTGTTCCAAAGGTTGTTGGAACAGGTTATGACTCCATATGACCTTCTAATGAAAAAGCACATTGACTAAATGAATAGATATTTGTCAAATTGCTACTTTGGTCTTTGATTTTATTTAGTAATTACAGTTTGTGACCTTGCTACACAGCTTGATTGAGTGTGACATTTTTCAAATAGATACTTATTTGCTCACTTTTCATTTACAATATGGCTCTTACCTCTGGGTCATAGGATGCTTGACATGTTGAAGCAGGTGAGTCTCCACACAGCCTCTGTATTAACAGCATTCCTTTATCAATTTTTGACTGGATTTAATGACAAATGTCTTTGATCTTCAATTTGCGTCCAGCTCAACCAGCTCATTATTGCATAACCTGTAATTTTCATTTTGATCAAAGCATCTTATTTCAAATTTCTGCTGCCCTCATTTCCCATTTTTCTACTTTCCGTTTTTATTTTAAGACTGATTAATTATTTAATTTCTTTCATTGCAAAGAACTCAAAGACATTCCCAGAAGAAAATGCAAACAGGCCACTGTGCAGTTGGATGTCTTGCACAACTCTTTTTATTTCTTTACTCATATTAACTGTTTCGTCAGCTGACAGCTCTTCAAGCTGAACAGAGACCACAGGGCACACACACATGTTTGGACCTCACAGAGGTGTGTTTCCAGTTTCCAGAAAACAATGCTTTCTAAGTTATCATCCTCATCAAATCCTGCAGAGGTTTATTTTAGAATCCTGCCAACAAAAAAGAACTAAAGTGACACAAGAATAGTAACAACAGCAGCCACAGCCATAATATGTGAAAATAACTTAGCAGCCACAAACAAGTAGAGACACATGAGGATTTCTAATATGAAAAACAAAAGCAAAAGGACCGCCAGTTTAGTACATGTCCCTTACTGCTAAGGCTTTGAAATTGTCAAGCTGGAATTTCCCAGTGTGGCTGCTATCTCACAGCTTCCTGTTCTAGAGCAGGGGTCCTCAATCACAGTCCCGGAGGGCCGCAGTGCCTGCAGGTTTTTGTTCTAACCCAGTTGCTTAATTAGAAAGCAATTCTTACCAATAATTTAATTTCATGGCTTGTTAGTGCTTTAACTCTGATATCTCAGGTAATTCTCATATCCTAGATTTTCTTCCCCTTTCTAAGAATATCATCCAAATGATTTGAAGGCTAAAATGGATGAGTAATTCTCAGTCCTTCACTTTTTTCTTTTCACTTTCCTTCCAAATATTCAATTAAACCCAACCGTGCATGATAAATACACACAGGTGTAAATGGTAACAAGCTAAATAAAGAAATGCTGGTCTCTTTTGTGGCACAGTGATAGCACTGCTGCCTCGCAGTTAGGAGACCCGGGTTCACTTTCCAGGTCCTCCCTGTGTGGAGTTTACATGTTCTCCCTATGTCTGCGTGGGTTTTCTCTGGGTGATCCGGTTTCTTCCCAAAGACATGCAGATTTTGTGCAATGGCGATCCTAAATTGTCCCTAGTGTGTGCCTGGTGTGTGTGTGTGTGTGTGTCCTGCGGTGGGCTGGCACCCTGTCCCGGATTTGTTCCCTGCCTTGCACCCTGTGTTGGCTGGGATTGGCTCCAGCAGACCACCGTGACCCTGTAGTCAGGATATAGCGGGTTGGATAATGGATGGATGGATGGCTGGTCTCTTTTGTTATTTGCATGTTATTGCTAATTAGGAGCAATTAAAACCCAAGAATACAGCTGTTTAATACTAAAATAAGCAATAAGGGTTCAAAATCCTAATGAGCGAGACAACTAAAGTGAAGCACAAGTGTTACTTGAAGAATTAGTGCTTCTTATTAAGCAATTGGATTGAAGCAAAACCTGCAGCCACTGTGTCCCTCCAGGACCGTGATTGAGGACCCCTGTTCTAGAGGATCACATAGTGTGTTGAATTTGCATGTACTTGAGAAATGAAACCCCCATTTTGCGAAAACACTAAACGACTTAGTGGCTTTATGTAAGTGCATAAATGTTTCATCAACTGTACTGACATCCCATCTAGCACTTGATCCTGTCTACCCTTCTTCTGATCATAATATAGATTCTGGCTCCTCAATGATCTGATTTTGAAAAAAGAGTGATAGATGGACTAAGAGCAAATCAATCAATTAAATTAATTTACTATTTTTTATGGAACCTTGTGGATGTATTTGTGAGTAAATGCTGCAGCTTATATGAATGTACCCTGCACTGGACCAGCACCCACTTCAGGTCACAAGAGAATTTGAACTTCCAAAGTCTATTAATGGAATGAAATGGGTTTAGAAAATGGATTAGTGAATTGATTATGGAAAATGTAATCATTGAGGTTAACTGAAAACTTTATATTGTGGGCCCACCCTACTCTGGACTAGTGTTCTGTCCAGGATTGATTCCTGCCTAGCTCTCTATGGCTATCAGGATCAACTAAGCCCTCCACATCTCTTTAAAGTGCCAAACATTAGTCTGGAAAAGGGGACTCCAACACCAATCAAGACTATAACTACCAGGCAACACCATGGATGTGAAAATGGGAGTCCTACTAGAGGAATGCTACTCACCAGACGTGGACTCGGGAGGCAGATTCCCTCCCTCATTCTGTTACAGTGTCTGCCTGACCAGGAAAGGGTACACCCAACATCCCATTTACATCCATTCATATGGACTGTCCTCATGAGGACCTCTCAGATGGACAAGTAAAGATCCATCCAAATTGTGATGCCAGCCAATCCATGTCCCCTATAACAATATATACATATGTGATTATTTTCAATAAAAGCACATTTTTCAGTTAGGAAATAAACCACAAAGGAGGAGATCAAAAATGATGGCAAAATTCTGTGGTCTGAATATGGTTAACTGAAAATCTTTATTGTGCTACATGGGCGAGTAAGCCTTAAACAAGCAGAGCAACAATGTATGTGGAGAAAATAGCTGCTTTTTCCAATATTATAAACGTGTTTGTAATGGGTAATGTGGAAATAAGCCTGGGGATTTTTTGTACGCCTTGATGTATTCTGTCTGATTCTTCAGTGGACAAGTGGACAACTACAATAATGTGTCCATGAGCTGAGTACAAGGAATAATTATGGGAGTTAGGAGTTAGCGTGTGGAGTAGGAAAGAAACAAAAAGTTCTAACTGTGATTCTTGGTGGTAACCATTCATACCATCACCATATCCATCCATATGAACCGTCCTTTATGAGGATGGGCAGGATGGACAAGTAAACCACATGATACAAAAGTGGTGAAAAGAGTGAAAAAAAAGTTGCAAAAAAAGGTTGCATCCTTCAAGAAGGTGTTGTGCCTCTGCTTGAACCTGTTTGAAGGTCACGGGGAGCTTGAGTTTACCCACCCCAGAATGAGTGCTATTCCATGACATCAGAAGACTAAACTTCTTTAGGAAAATTTAAACATAATGCTACTTTTGACTGGGCAATGTTCTCTTCACTGAAGGAGACAAGCATTATGTGGTTACAGCTGCAGGATTATGGCCACTTGAAGAGGTGCAGAACACAGTACTGTATTTTACATTAGGCTTCAAATTGCAGTTTTAATTATTCTCTAGTCAGGCAGTCTCCCTCGGGATTGCCTGGGAGCTGTTCAAAAATCAAATTTTTTTTTTTTTTCTTTACCTATCTTTTAAAAGAAGTTTCACCAGAAAAAAAGCCAAAAATAAAATGTAGCTTTCATGCCTGCGGCATGTTTGGCCAGTCACTGGCATGTAACAGCAATTGCCGCTTGCTTTCATGTGTACAACTCTGTTTTATAGCAGCCGAGCTGCTAATCTGCCTTAATCTGATGGGATCAAAATGTGATCTGTAAACCTGTGAACACCCTAAACCCGTCTCCCAAACATTCAGGAAGGCTTTCAACTTTAAGGAACGGTGGTTGGGGTGGAGGGTTGGTGTAAGCCTTGCCCGGATTTCATCTGTCAGTTTTTGGAACACAGCATGTGTATGCTATGCGGGGGTGAACATTATGGGATCGGGATCTGGCCAGGCATAACTAAATATCTGAGAAATACAAAATTGTACACAAACAAACGTGGCTCCATAGCAGCAAAGTATTAGAGCAGCTTAGGAGCTGTTAGATAATCAAAGGTATTGAGTGAAAAAAGAAACAACAGGCAATTGTTACCTGGGACATACAGTAGATATGATAATTCAGATATGATAGATAGATAGATAGATAGATAGATAGATAGATAGATAGATAGATAGATAGATAGATAGATAGATAGATTTTTTGTCCACAGGTGAAAACTTGGCCTTTTACAGAAGCTTATAGATAGATAGATACTTAACTAACTCAGTTAAAAAAGTAAATGATAAAAAAAAGTATATAATGTAAATAGGACCAAGAGACAGGGTTGCTGTTTAGTGGAACCATTCTTGTTTTCATGTGTTTTTTTCTTCAGGTACTTCAGTTTTGCTACCACATGCCACAGGATTTCTATCTAGTGTGTGTGCGTGTGTGTGTGTGTGAGACTTGGCAGTGGTCTTGATGCCACATCTGGGGTCAGTCTGTGCCTTGCACCCAATGATGGCTGGATAAACTCAAGCCCTCATGACCAGACTTGGATATGAATAAATAATGTGAATGGGATTTTTAGTCCTAATTGTGATTTCTTAGGCCCGTGCATGCTCTTCATATTGGGAGGTGTGTTTTTTATGTTGGCAGGTAATCTGAAAAGTACATAATATTAATTGTAAGTGCAGTGATTTCTCTGAATTTAATTTGATAATCTTTAGACTCAGGAGATCTCGAGTAACTAAATTAGTATGTAAGGAGCTCCTCAGAAGGAAAAAAAAAATGGTCAAAAAGTGAAATATTACACATGCCAAGATATATAAAGGAAAGCTTCTTGATTCGGGCAAACTTAATTCAATTCCCTCTGTTCAAGGCAGACCAATCTGCTTGGCAATAAATCAGAAATTTGCAGAAATGAATGTTTGCTCCTTTGTAGCCTGGCATCAAGTCTCTCATTTTTATAAAGTCTCGTGATTGGGAGCTGTCACATAAAGCCGCTGATCCCCAAGCTGGTGCCAGGACATCTACAGACACTTGCATGCATTAGTGTCTAAACGAGTCTGATCAGAAAAATCTCCACTTCCATCATGTTAATAATGAACTTGGTATTCCCATGAAGCATAGATGAACACAAACCACACATATAATTCATTGTTGAGTAGTTGAGTACAGTCATGCAAGTCAATGTTAAGGGTCATTGCCAACTTTTCCATCATTTCCCATTTTCAAACAACTTAATTAGTCGACTATCATTACTACTGTCTCTTCTTAACATATTGCTTCATCATTGTGGCCATTAATATGTAATGGAGACAAAAACTGCATTTTTAAAGCTTTTACTGTCTTCTAAGAGATGAATGTTCCATCTTTTTGTAAGTACAGTAAATGGACAACATGATGCCATAATGCAATGTTATTTATTTTAACATTAACTTTATTGGATCCAGCCAGATTGGTTCCATAGAAAAAACGTACACTAATAAAACCTGGACATTGATTTTGTTCATCCCTGGAAGCTATTATTCAGTCATCTCCCTTCTTTTCTCTTGGCCTGTCTGCATCCTCCTTGTCCACTTCATATCCTACCTGTTTGAAATTTTAACCATAGTATTGTAGAGATGTGCCATGTGAGTTAAAACATCCACCTCTTTTTTTTCCAAAGTACCCCTTGTATGCTATATTGGGTTTCTCTTTTCCTCTTCACATCAATGCCTCTGCCTATGTTATTGTCTCACATATTATCTCTACCATTTCTTCCCTGATAGCACTCAATTCTTTCAATCTTCTTTTCTCCATCATGGGCATAGTGGATGTCTTAGCATGGATGGATGAAATTCACCTCCATCTGAACTGGTCGGCTGTATATACAAACAAGACATATTGCACTGTGTCTATTCTATTATGTTGGATGTAACTATCATGAGGATCTGAAGAGTGTGTGGAATGTGAATATTCTAACATTCTAATAGTTAAGTCACCATTATCAGAAACATCACAGCTGTAATTCGCTCCTGTCGTATCCTTTAACATCGAGAGCAGCAGGGATTCTCAAATTTTTTCATGACATGGCTCCTCCTTTTATATTTCTTATGAATCATGGTAATCCATCCTCACTTTATGCCTGATTTGTATGACAACCACAATATGGAACAGTAGCATATGAAAAAGTCTTTAAAATCAAACTAAATAAATATTAATCAAGAGTAAAGCAACACTTTGGTGCCACTTTGTTACACCCCAATTGTATGAAATTATACACTTTCCCAGAGGTGGCTTGTCATGTGGTGGGCGCAGCAATGTGCTGTATCAGTGCATGCTCCCATCCCCTCTCTCTCAAAAGGAGTTGTTGTAGCACATCCTCTAAGACAACAATAGTCCAGGGAATGTCTAAAATGTCAGACTCCTATTAAATGACTTTTCCACAGATTTTCACCAGTAGCCTTCATCTACATAAACTTAACAAGTCAGAGGAAGCTGCTAGCCTGCTCTGTCTGTAACTTGCTTTGAGGTTTGATTTTGTCTTTAGTCGTAGAGGTGGTCTCGGTATGCATGACAGTTGACAACAAGTGAATGCTCATCCAGAAGTGCAACAAGTTAAATACATCAATGAGCAATAAGGAACATGAGTGTTTTGGACCTCACAAACAAAGGAGAGATTCCTCTGTCTAATGTCTAATGTTGAATGTACTAAAACAGAAACAGCATCGTACCTGTTAATCTTTTATTATATTGCTGGCTCTCTCAGGCAGTATGCTACTGGGTGTCACAAACAGAGGTGCTGGAAGGTTGGCATGCAGTCAGTAAATTAGACTCGCCTAGTGATTTTCAGTCATTTAAACTGACATGGTCTGGCAATGAGATCAAAGACTGCAATCAGCATATCTGACATACTTTACAGTTATTCGCACAGGTAAGAGAGAAGCGTGCTGATCTTACATATGCAATCCTGGGAGATATGCAGCTGTCTTTGGCATTATTTTTCTTTAAAACAGAATTTTGCAGGTCTACTGTTGTGATGGTTTAAGTAGAGCTTTCTTTCCCTTCATTATATGCCTTTGATTTATTCATTGTTTATCTTTGTTTCTTTAGAGGACTGAGCCCAAGGGGGTGGGGCCTCCAACCACCATCAATTACTCAGGTGTGCTGACGTTTATGGCAGCCATTTCAGGCCTGCATACCAGTGCTTGCCACAATTGTGTTCAGGCACTGAATGTTCCACACCTAGCCAGCAGGCTTCTTCTAAGAGCATAGTACATTTCTAGCTTTCTGGTTACATGTCTGGTGTTCAGATTTTTGGATTGTTTCATTGTATTGTCTTGTTTTGGATCAGGTTATAGGATAATTATAGTGTTTAGGGAGTAGTTTAATTACTATTTATTCTGGGTTTTTTGTATTAGTGTTTTGTGATTTCTGTCTCTATTTAATTTCCTTGCATTCACATCATTTCTTTATTCTATATAATTATTAAATATGTTCCTGTTACTAGTCAATAATTAATATGACTAATTTATGAAGTCTAGGGATGTAGTTTGGGTATCACTTGACTTAGGAGGCAATTTCTCACAATCACAAAGTCACATAGAGATACTGCCAGTTGGACTTTCATCAGAGGCAATGGTTCCTCGTGCTGCTATTCTGGTGCCATGCTGTCTGGAAATGTTGTTCAAAATGCATTGTTCTCAGCACCCTTTACATCTATGAATTGGGTGATGGTCAGCTCTAAGGCAAAAGCGAGAGTCATTTTTGAACAGAGTGTTTTGCCATTTCAGTAGCTCTAGTTTAGATCCAAACTCTAATAATAGTGGTTAGTGAGAAACATTGCAATGAATATCATAAATGGAGTCTCACCACTTCAAACTGCTGCTTTTTTATAGTTCAAAACATTACTATGGCAATCTAAGGTGGATTTAATGTTGTTTCTCTGCTCCTGCTAAATACTTCCAAATAGGTGTAAGAAAATCCCTGGATCCACAGTATGACTTCCAGCTTCATCCCACTCTCTTATTTATCAGGTAACAGGTGACACCATATTTCTGAATGGCCATTCAACCTGATAAATGGAAATAATTCAGTCCATATCAAACTCATTCAGTTTTTCCTGCAAATGATGAATGCATCATTAAGCATCCAATGGCTACCATTGTTCTCTGTTTGAAAGTTGATTAGTAAGTTTGAGTGCCATTTTATTCTATTTTTTTAAATTATTTTGTTTATTTAATCAATGCCATTTTTATTCTAAACCTTTAAAAAAGTAAGAAGAATTGAAATTTCAGCAGTTTATAAGTATTCATCTCCCCATTCTGTACTTAGTTGAACAACTTCTCATAGCTATTTAATCTTTCACAATGTAACAGAGCAAGATGTGTTCATTACTTCTTGCAAGATTGCACGAATTGTGCCGGGGTTATTAGGGCATGGCATCCAACAACCATTTTTACTTCTCTCCATTGATAATCAATGGGTTAAGTTCAAGACTAACTAGGACACTCATAGGCATCCATTGTCTTCATTTTAAGCCACTCTATTGTTGCTTTGGGTCATTGTCCTGTTGAAAGACAAACTTCCATTCCAGTTTTAGCTTTCTCGCAGAGGAGAGAAGGATTTCCTTTAGGACTAGTCTGCATTGTGCAGCATTCATCACTGCTGACCAGACTGCCAAGTCCCTACTGCTGAAAAACTTCCCTGCAACATGTTGCTATCACCACCACATTTTACACCTGGCTAATATGGTGTTTTAGATTTAAGCCACATATTCCATTCAGCATTCAAGCCAAAAAATTCCAGCTTAGTCTCATTAGACCAAAAGCCTTCTACCACATCTTTACAACTTCCAAGTGACATTTTACAAATTGTTTATGGACTATAACATGTTGGGATTTTAGCAACTCTACCATAAAGTCCCATTTTGTGCAATGCCTTGGTGATTGTTGAGCCTCAAATATACTCTCAAATAACAGTTATTTACTTCTGCAACTCAGTCAAAGTGACAAACGGCATCACAGTAGACTCTTTGACAAGTGCCATTCTTCATACTAACCTTCCGACTCTAAGTTCCCTAGAGATCTGACTGTCAGACATTTTTAACCTCAAGGCTGGGACTACTTGTGGAATCATTCTAACTATTTTTGAAGCTTGGAATGCTCTGTGAAACTCCTGGTGCTCTCTTTCTTGAATTTCCCCTACTGGCAATAATTGTACCTGCACCTGTTTAATAGCTTTTCAGGACTCTCTTCCTCTAGAGATGAAGAGGACTTTCAGGGCAAAACCTAGATTTGAAACCAGAAGCACAAAAACAAGTGACTAAAACCTGAAATATTGAGTAAAATCAAAGTCAAACTTTCAGCCACAAGGTCCAAAACACGGGTTGAAGTCATCTGCCCTCACTAGACTTTTCAATGCTCTGGGTGAGGAAAGGGATGATAGTCTTAGCAATAGTGCCCCCTCTCGGTGATATCGCTTACCTCAGATACTGTAAACTTGAAAGTTGATCCTCCAATGCACATGCTTGGTATCAGCTGGTTTCAAATGCGGTGTCAATGCACACAAAATGGGAAAAGCAAGCTGAAAGACTGCAGACTGAGCAAAATGACACCTGGAATTCAAAGAATATGCCATGTCCCTAATCTTTGGAACACTAAAATTCAAATGCCAGGTATGATGTTTTTTTCAACTTTGACCCCTGGAGCTAATGCTCATCTCTATATTGGTAGTTAAAAGGTATAACGTAAGGATATGTTTTAACCTATTTGGAATATCCACTGCAGAACACGCCTTTCCCTTTTTCTTCCTGTTATTTAATACTTCATTTGGTGATTTGTCTTTAATTGCAGATGAATCTCAAACACATGATCATATGCCTAAGAGATTGGAAAAAGGCACAAATTTGTAGATTCAACCCATCTACCTGCTCCAACAAAGAGCAAGTAATTTAATCAAAGCCCATTTTCAGAAATATGTGTAGAACTAAGTGACTACTTTTGAAAGCTTTGGGGTGGTGTTTAACATAAAAGGTGCTATATAAAGTGTGCGTAATATAGCAGCACAGTGTCCTGAGATTGAATCCCACACCCAGCCTTCTTGGTAGTGTTTGCACATTCTGCCTGTGTTTTTCTTGAGCTTTTTCTTCCTATATCCCTAAACATGTGCATGTTAGGTAAAATGGTGATTCTAAATTAGCCCAGTGGAGTTCAGTATGTGAGTAGTCAGTGTGATATCTATCGGATGTCTGTTGTTCTGAAATCAATCAACTTCAGAAACATCTTAAAACCCAGACAGTATACAAAATGGCACAAGATTTCAAATCTTTCAATAAGGGTTTAAAAATCCGATTACCTTGGGAATCTCTCCTGCAATGCAATTTTGTAAACGACAAAGGGTCTTTTTTTTGTCAGATGTTGACTTGTGTACCACCACCACCTGATCAAAGTCTTGTGCAGCCACCTGTGATGTTTGAATGAAAGCGGATCTCCGAACTTGCTATGAAACCCACTGTGCTGAATCCTCTAGGACGAAGCCTAAAAAAAAGAAAAAAAAAAACAATAAAAATCTACTTAAGAACATTTATATTAGGTAGAATGTTCAGTGGGGGCTGGAACCCCTACAGATTTTGTTTTTTGTATCCAGCATAATTGTTTTGGTTTTTTTTTTGGCCACCAGACCTTATCATTGGACTTACATTTAGAGATTTAAAAAACAATTCTATATTTAAGCACTCTTCATTTCTTAATTAATATACCTGTCTTATGTAAATGTGCATTACAGGGTGAGTCCAAATTATGTTAACATTTGAATGGCGGAAACCATTTATTCACAAAACATACTTCATATGTACAAGATTATTTACAGGAATGTCTCAATCTGTTCACCATCATGTTCAACACACAAAAACCAACGAGCAACAGTACCATTTAAAGCCTGGACAAACATTTTGCAAAGAATAGATGATACCCCAGTCCGTATTGCATTTAGAATTGACTTTAAAATACTGCTTATGGTTTATAAAGCCTTAAATAATCTCTCTCCATCCTATATCTCAGAATGTCTTTCACCTTACACTCCAAACTGTAACCTTAGATGTTCAAACGAGTGTCTGCTTATAATTCCAAGAGCTAAACTTAAAAGAAGTGGTGAGGAGGCTGTCTGCTGTTATGCACCTAAACTCTGGAACAGCTTATCAATAGAAATTTGCCAGGCTAATACAGTGGAGCACTTTAAGAAACTGCTAAAAACTCATTATTTTAACATGGCTTTCTCATAGCTTCATTTTAGTTTAATCCTGATATTCTGTATATGCATTTAGTTATCATTATCATTCATGGTGGCTCCACAATCTGTATTAACCCCTACTTTCTCTGCTGTTCTCTTTCCGATTTTCGGTGGTGGCTATCTGTGCCACCACCACCTGATCAAAGCATTGTGCTGTACCTACATTGATGGATTGAAGGCCAGAGGTCCACATGAACATCATCTAATTCTTCAACATGTAGCCTGAAAACAATGATTACTGATTGAGATCATTTATGTTAGGTAGAATGCCTAGAGGGGGCTCGACGGTCGGAACCCCTGCAGATTTTGTTTTTTTTCTCCAGCTGTCTAGAGTTTTTTTTTTTGTTTTTTCTGTCCTCCCTGGCCATTGGACCTTACTTTAATTCTGTGTTAATTAGTATTGCCTAATTTTATTTTAAAATTTAGTCTTATTACTCTTTCTTCATCCTGTAAAGCAGTTTGAGCTGAATCATTTGTATGATAATGTGCTGTATAAATAATTATAGTTGTTGTTGTATTCTGTCTTTCAGGTCATTGATATAATGAATATTCCTATTATACATGCAATCCTTCACCATACCCCATAACCACAAATCACAGAGTGTCAAATCAGGGGAGTGTGGAGGCCATGACAATGGTCCATTGACCTGGAAAGGTGTTGTCGCGATAAAAATAATCCATTAGTGCTAACATGATTTTGACTCACCCTGTATTTATTTGTTGTGCACTATTTATTCATTATTACTCTTATCTAATTAGCTTTTTCTTTGTAATTATTTCTTTGACAAGCTGTAAAACACTTTGAGCTACATCCTTTGTATAAAAATGTGCTATAGAAATAAGTGTTGTTGTTATTGATTTAAAAGCTGAGTGACTGTCCTGGAAAGACACCTCAGATGTGGTTCCAGTAACCGTGAAAACATTCGCCGTTCTCTGATCCACTGTACGTGAATGGCCTCTGTGCAGAGCTGATTCCTGCCTTGAGCCTAATGCTGATGGCATTGGCAATGGCAGCTCATGACTGTGAATTGAAATAAGCAGATTTCTGAATATTTTGTTTTATGAACTGTGCTTATATGAAGTATGTATCCAATGACAAAAAAATGTCAGTCACTTCTGTAAAGCCTTCTATCTGCATTGAGGTTTCTTCTTTGTCTTCAATCTGTTGCTCTAGAACAACAATGGAATTATGGCCTCTGGTGCAATGCCTGCCACTTATGAAGTGGAGGAGGCTTGCATAATGTCTTGGGCACTTCATTTTGCATTTAGGCTAGCAAGTTGTATGTAATAACTGGCCACCCAGACAAACTGTACTGCAATCTAAAGCAATCAGTCCATGTTTCATTTGGTTAGAAAAAATCTCATTTTAGCTGATTCTGATATTTTTATATAAACTGATCCTTGAGTAGATGCCAATAAAACCTCTAGTGGAATGGAACGTTGCTGTATTTTGGCCATAATAATAACATTTTTGGAAGATGAAATTCGGATAACCTGTATCTTGCACTAGTTCTGCATCATGTTTCACAATATAATGCTGCCAATATACTTTAAGAAGACAAAAAATGTAGTCCCTAGTGAAAACAAATAATAAAGGGAAAGCATTGGGGAAATAAAAGTTTAAATTAGTGGAAAATCTGGCCAGCTGATGTGATTTTAATGTGTTAAAAATAGTTAGGAATTTTTTTTCTTTCTTTCTATTTTTTTTTCAAATCCGCCTTCACTGGGTTCATGAAGGATTTTAGGAAACAGATGCTTTTTGATTAAACATGAAAGCTCTGCCAAGATTTGCCACATTATTTGCTTTGCTTTTTTTTTTACAATTGTTGGAAGAGTGTTTTAAATATTCTTGTTGATCTCTTTATAATGCTTGCTTGTGTCAATCACAGGTTTAGTTATCAGCCAAATGCCACACATCTGCCATTTCACTGGTCTGTGTGAACAATAAGAAGAAGAATGTATGATTAATAAAAAAGAGACTTCTACTGGGCAAGCTTAAAAAATATTCTGCCTACCACTTTGTGCTGCCTTGCTGGTGCCTGGCGCATGAGGTCAATCTTGGTGACTGTAATCATGAATCCAATTTTGCTTTGTGCGTTTTGATTGCAGGACGATAAAACTGTGCAGCAAGTGTGTTATTTTCTTTAGATCATCAGACTTACAGTATGTCTCAAGTGCCATCAATTGTTTCAGATTTCAGCACAGTCTATTAAGAAGTTTATACTTGTGGCAGGTGGGACCCCTGAAATGGGTGGATGTGAAGGATGAGAAAGAAATGCTTTTCTTATAAGAATAATAATAGATAATTTAGGCATTAAAGGCTATTGTAGAATGTTTATGAGCAAGTGGCATCAATTGCAGATTAATTGGGTCTCTCTATTTATTACTATAGCTTTACAATTGTGTCTCCTGAAGAGGACAGCAGTGGAATGCAGGCAGCCCACCCTCTTAAAAATAAAGGTGCCAAAATGGTTCCTCTGAGTGATGCCATAGGGGAACCATTTTTGGCTCACTAAAGAACCAGCTTTACAAACCTTTATTGATTTAGATCACTAACAGGTACCATAATCAAGCATGAATGGATGATAACAAACTTGTAAAATACCAATCGGTTCCTAATTTATGCAGACTGTCACTGCACACAACAAACAGGCAAAGTTCAGGTGTTCTTGACCATATAGCATCCCTTTAGGTAACCTGCAATACATTCATAAAAATTACGGTGCCAGAGTGTTTCTTCAGAGAGATGCCATGGGATAACCATTTTCGGTTCTCAAATGACCCATCCACATGAAGGTTCCAGGAAGATCCTTAATTGATTTAGATCCACAACAAACTCCATACAGAAGATAACCATGAATAGTTGGTAACAGATTTGTGAAATGCCAATGGGTTGTGGTTTTAAAAGGACTCCTGTAAGAATAAAAAATCAAAAAAGAGTTTTCCTTAATATGTTTTTGGTTTCTCCTGGACAACAATGAGATCAGAACAAAATAAAATGGAGACATTTTCTTCTGTCTCAGGTTTCTCAGATTTTTCTCCTTAGAAAAAACACCTCAGTACTCTCACAAGTGTCCTCCTGTTGAGTTTCAACAGAAATCTCAGCAAAGTCACACAATGGAATCAAAATGTTCAAGTGGTGTTTTTACAATTTGAAAGTATTTGCATTGCTTGCACAGTAGTATCTGGTGAAATGTATAGACAGTTGTTTGTGGTAACAGCTCACTTTATGTTTACAAAACGGTAGTCCTTGCTTCTGAATAATACTAATAGTTGTCCTAATGCATATTGCTGTGCTCAGATTAGATCAGGTCAGTTTGGAAGAAAATGCAGACAGAGGTCAAGATTATGGACTTCAAACCCTGAGGTTATGGATTCAAATCCCACGACTGACACCATTGTATGACCAGAAACATGTCAATTCATCTGCCTGTGCTCCAACTGGAAAAACAAATTGTAACTGATTATACGATAAATGTTGTAAATCACCCCGGAAGGAGGCATCGGTCCAATAATGAGTAAAAATATGAAGTCTCGAAAGAGATGAAAACAAGACTAAAAAGAGATCTCACAAAACCTAACCTACTCTTCAAATCAAATTCTCAATTTTGACTCCTTTTACATCAGTTGTATCTCATGTCTCCTTTTTGTCTGAAGCTATGTCTCCTAAGTAATTTTAGGAGAAATATCTGTGACAATATTGATTCTTAAATGAAATGTAGATGAGAATCTCTTTAAAGTCTCATGAGCCATCAACCTTTGAGCAGTAATGTTTTCCTAAGGCTTCTCTCTGCATGCAATAATACAGGCTAAGTCCTGGTTTACTTAGATTGTTAGTTTCCTGCTAATTAGCCTACCATACATTAAAGATCTCATTTTTTACAAATATTAGGAAGTTTTTCAAAGCAAAAAGAACCAACTTCATATGCACAGAACCCTTCCCAGAATTAAATGGTGCTTTGTCAAGAAATGGCTCAATGAGGAACCACACAACAACAACATTCATTTATATATATCACATTTTCATAATAACAATGTAGCTCAAACTGCTTTACATGATGAAAGAGAAAAAAGACAAAATAAAGAAGAATTAAAATTAGGGAACACTAATTAACATAGAATAAAAGTAAGGTCCAATGGCCAGGGAGGACAGAATATAAAACCCATCCCAGTAAA
>NW_024385298.1:0-40500 GCF_016835505.1 Polypterus senegalus
CTCTTTAGTTTCATTCAACTTCAGTTTTGGCCCAATGCAAGTCAAGGGGATTTCAAAAAGTGAGTATGAGATGTTGAAGTGCACTTTGAAAAACAGTTGGGAAACCATCCAAACAGTTCTTAACCATAAGGGTCCTGGGGAATTCATCATTTCGAAATGCTTTTACCAGAGTATTTTCACTTTCCACAGAGTTAGATTTGAAGGTAACTTAAATTCACCATTACGCGTTTCAGGGCCTGAAAATCACTTTGTGTACACATGTGTGACGGCTTGTTTTCCACCAGGAAATGGTTCAAAACATTTCATTTCTGTGAAAAACTATGTCGCAGATGTGTTTCAAGTGGTTTTAAAACATTGCAGTTAAGACTCATTGAGTTTCATTCAACTTCAGTTTTGGCCCAATGCAAGTCAAAGGGGATTTCAAAAAGTGAGTATGAGATGTTGAAGTGCACTTTGAAAAACAGTTGGGAAACCATCCAAACAGTTATTAACCATAAGGGTACTGGGGAATTCATCATTTAGAACTGCTTTTACCAGAGTATTTTCACTTTCCACAGAGTTAGATTTGAAGGTAACTTGAATTCACCATAACCGTTTCAGGGCCTGAAAATCACTTTTTGTACAAATGTATGACGGCTTGTGTTCCACCAGGAAACTGCTCAAAACACTTCATTTCTGTGAAAAACTATGTCGCAGATGTGTTTCAAGTGGTTTCACAACATTGCAGTTAAGACTCATTGAGTTTCATTCAACTTCAGTTTTGGCCCAATGCAAGTCAATGGGGATTTCAAAAGTGAGTATGAGATGTTGAAGTGCATTTTGAAAAACAGTTGGGAAACCATCCAAACAGTTCTTAACCATAAGGGTACTGGAATTCATCATTTAGAACTGCTTTTTCCAGAGTATTTTCACTTTCCACAGAGTTAGATTTGAAGGTAACTTGAATTCACCATAACTCGTTTCAGGGCCTGAAAATCACTTTGTGTACACATGTATGGCGGCTTGTTTTCCACCAGGAAACTTTTCAAAACACTTCATTTCTGTGAAAAACTATGTCGCAGATGTGTTTCAAATGCTTTCACAACATTGCAGTTAAGACTCATTGAGTTTCATTCAACTTCAGTTTTGGCCCAATGCAAGTCAAAGGGGATTTGAGAAAGTGAGTATGAGATGTTGAAGTGCATTTTGAAAAACAGTTGGGAAACCATCCAAACAGTTCTTAACCATAAGGGTACTGGGGAATTCATCATTTAGAACTGCTTTTTCCAGAGTATTTTCACTTTCCACAGAGTTAGATTTGAAGGTAACTTGAATTCACCATAACGCGTTTCAAGGGCCTGAAAATCACTTTGTGTACACATGTATGACGGCTTGTTTTCCACCAGGAAAATGCTCAAAAAACTTTATTTCTGTGAAAACTATGTCACAGATGTGTTTCAAGTGGTTTCACAACATTACAGTTAAGACTCATTGAGTTTCATTCAACTTCAGTTTTGGCCCAATGCAAGTCAAAGGGGATTTGAGAAAGTGAGTATGAGATGTTGAAGTGCATTTTGAAAAACAGTTGGGAAACCATCCAAACAGTTCTTAACCATAAGGGTACTGAAATTCATCATTTAGAACTGCTTTTACCAGAGTATTTTCACTTTCCACAGAGTTAGATTTGAAGGTAACTTGAATTCACCATAAGCAGTTTCGGGCTGAAATCACTTTGTGTACACATGTTGCGGTTTTCCACCGAAACTGTTCAAACTCTTCATTTCTGTGAAAACTATGCCAATGTGTTTCAAGTGGTTTCACAACATTACAGTTAGACTCATTGAGTTTCAACCGTTTTGGCCCAATGCAAGTCAATGGGGTTGAAAATGATATGAGATGTTGGTGCATTTTTAAAAACATTGGGAAACCATCCAAAATTTTTAACCATAAGGAGGGGGAATTCATCATTTAGAACCTTTTACAGATTTTCACTTTCCACAGAGTTAGATTTGAAGTAACTTGAATTCACCATAAGGGTTTCAGGGCCAAAAACTTGTGAACATGTTAAGGTTTTTTCCACCAGGAAACTGTTTAAAACACTTCTTTCTTGAAAAATATTAAAATGTTTCAAGGGGTTTTACAACATTAGTTAAGACTCATTGATTTCATTAACTTCAGTTTTGGTCAATGATTCAAATGGGGATTTCAAAAGTGATATGAGATAAGTGATTAAAAAAGTTAACCATCAACATTTAATTAAAAACATCTTTAGAATTTTCTTTTTACCAAAATTTTTTTAAGGTTATTTAATTTTCACCATTTTCGGGCTGAAAACTTTGCCTTTGTGTACCAGTTTCCCTTTTTAAAAACTATTTCATTTGTGGAAAAAAATTGCTTTGATTTTAGTTTTCAAAATTTTTAGTTATCAATTATTATTTCAAAAGGTTGAATGAAGTCAGAAAAAAAAAAAAAAGTTTTTCCTTTGAAAGGGCAACATTTAAAAGTTTTGGGATTTTTCACTTTTTAAATAATTATTTCCAAATTAGTTAATTTTTAGACATTATTTGTTCGGCCCAAACTTGTTTCCCCATGTTGAAAATTTTTCCCTTGGAATTTCAAACATTTTTTAAAAATTTCCATTTTTTTCAAAGTTTTCAATTGTTAAAATTGGGGGTTCATTAATTAAGTTTACCAAGAAAGAGGGATTTCAAAAGGTTGAAATTAAAGGGCCTTGAAAACATTTAGAACCTAAAATTTTTTAAAACTTAAGGGGAATAATTTTGAACCTTTTCAATATTTATCCCAAATTAATTGGTTTAAATTCCCTATCTTTACCCAAAAGAAATTTTTTTAAAATGGAAATTTTTTTAAACTATTTAAAAATTTTATTTTCAAATTTTTTAATTAAAATTGGTTTCAAAGTGTTTTTGTTAAACCTTTATTTATTAAAATTTCCAAAGTTCAACAGGGATTTGAAAGATTTTAAAATTTAATATTTAAAAAGGGAATTCAAAATTTTAACCATAAGGTACTGAATTAATTTGAATGTTTACAATAATTTTTTTCACAGGAATTTTAAAAACTTTTAAATTTAATAAGGGTTTCCCGAAAACACAAATTTTTTGTGAATTTTTTCACCAGGGCCCCAATAAAAATTTTTAAATGTTTTGGTTTCAAGTGGTTTACCCAAAACAATTTTTCAAAATCAGTTTTGGGCCCCCAAGTAAAGGGTTTCAAATATTATTTTAATTTTTAAAATGGGAAAATCAAAATCTTACCATAATCATAGATTCATTTAGAACTGCTTTTACCAAAATTTTTACTTTTACATTTTTGAAACAATTCCCAAAGTTCCAGGGTAAAACATTTTGTAACATTAAAGTTGTTTTCCCTGGAAAAAAAATTTTTAAAATTTGAAACAATTTTTTAAGGTTTAAAAGTAGTTAAGATCTTGATTATTCAATTTTGAAATGAACCCTTAAATTTAAAAAAGTAATGGAATTAACTTTGAAAACCTTGAAACCATAAAATTTCCAAAAATTTTTAATAATTTTGAACTGCTTTCCAATTTTCCTTAATTATTTTGGAAAATTTCCCTTTTCACGTTTCACATACATTTTGTAAATTATCATTTTTTCCCAAAAAAAAAATTTAATTTTGGAAATATTAACAAATTTTTTCAAATGGTTTAAAAGTTAAAAAGAGTGGTTAATTCAATTTAGGGTTGCATTTATTTCAAGATAGATGTGAAGGCACTTTTAAAAACTTGGGAACCAAAATTCTTTCCAAGTTATGAATTCTTTAAGTTTATTCCCGAATCACTTTCCAAATAATTGAAAGGTTTAATTCCCACCCTACTTTGGGGAAAAAATTAAAATGTGGTTTTTTCCCAAAAGTTAAAAATTTATTTTAAAACTAGTTTTTCCCCAAATGGTTCAACAACAGTTAGACATTTAAATTTTATTTTTTTTGGAATGCAAGTCCTAAGGTTTAGGGAAGATTTGAAGTATTTTTAAAATTAAACCAAATAAATTTTAACATTAAGGTACTGTTCAAGAAATTCCATATTTTCATTCTGAATTGTTTAAAGGGGCCTGTTTCCCCAAAATTTAAGGCTTGAAATTCTTTTAAATTTCAAGATTGTTTCCCCAAAATTTAAAATTCATTTGGAAAAAGAAATTTTAAGTGGTTCAAAATTGTTAAACTTTGGTTCTTCAAATTTTTCCATCAAGAGTAATGGGGTTAAATGATTAATGGTATTTTTTGAAAACGTTTTGGGACAATAAAATTCTCCAAGGGACTGAACATCATTTTGGTTTACAGTGGGAAGTTGTTTAAAATTCATAACCTTCGTAAAACCTTTCCAATGATAAAGGGTTTTTTTCAAAAGGAATGTTCAAAACATTTTTTGAAAAAAGTAAATGGTTTCAAAATGTTTAAATTGAAATTATAAAAAGTTTCAAATTCATTTCCAAGAAGTAAGGGGATTAATTATTGTTGAGTTTTTATTTAAGGTATAAACGTTTATTCCATAAGGGATGGGGAAAACATTTTGAACTTTTTAGATTTTTTCAGGTTAATTAGGTTAAAATTCATTTCAACCTTTTGTCAAAGGCCCAAAGGTTTTTACAGGAAATGGTCAAAAATTTTTTGTAAAACAGTGAGGTTTTAAAATGGTTTCAATGGTTCAGTATTAAATTTAAACTTCCCGGCCAACAAGGGGGATTTAATAAGAATTTAAATCACTTTAAAGAATTTAAAATCCAAAAATTTTAAACCCTAAGTTTTAGGAATTCACATTTTAACCCTTTAAACTTTTTCACTTTCCAAATTGATTTAAAAAATTACCAAATTTAGGCTAAAATTTTTTTAAAGTATTGGGGTTTATAAGAAGTTCAAAGCCTTCATTTGGAAAAACATTCGCAGTTTTTCAAGTGGTTTCAAACATTGCAGTTAAGACTCATTGGGGTTTTATTCAACTTTAGTTTTGGGCCCCAAAGCAAGTCAAAGGGGATTTAAAAGGGGGGAGATGTTGAAGTGCATTTTAAAAAAAGTTGGAAACCATCAAAAGTTCTTAACCATAAAAGGGGACTAATCATCATTTAGAACTGCTTTTTCCAGAGTATTTTTATTTCCACAGAGTTAGATTTGAAGGTAACTTGAATTCACCATAAGCTTCCGGGGGGGAAAATACTTTTTACACATGTGGGGCTTGTTTTCCACCAGGAAACGTTTAAAACATTCATTTTGTGAAAAAATATGTAGATGTGTTTCAAGTGGTTTCACAACATTGCAGTTAAGACCATTGGGTTTTATTCAACTTCAGTTTTGCCCAATGGGAAGGGGTTTAAAAATGAGTAGAGATTTTAAGTGCATTTTTAAAAAAAGTTGGGGAAAACCCTCCAAAAATTTTCATAAGGGATGGGGGAAATTTATCATTTAGAACGCTTTTACCAATATTTTCACTTTTCCCCAGAGTTAGATTTGAAGGTAAACGAAATTTACCTAAATTTTCAGGGCTGAAAATCACTTTGGTAACATGTGTGATTTGTTTTCCACCAGGAAAATGTCAAAACAATTCATTTTTGAAAAAAATATGTGCAGATGTGTTTCAAATGGTTTCACAACATTGCAGTTAAGACCTTTAGTTTCATTTAACTTCAGTTTGGCCCAATGCAAGTCAATAGGGATTTCAAAAAAAAGTATGAGATGTTGAAGTGCACTTTGAAAAAAAGTTGGGAAACCATCCAACAGTTCTTAACCATAAGGGTCTGGGGAATTCATCATTTAGAACTGCTTTTTTCCAGAGTATTTTTTACTTTCCACAGAGTTAGATTTGAAGGTAACGAAATTTCCCATACGTTTCGGGCCTGAAAATCACTTGTGTACACATGTGTATGGGTTGTTTTCCACCAGGGAAAATGTTTAAAACACCATTTCTGTGAAAAATATTCAGATGTTTCAAGTGGTTTCCCAACATTGAAAGACCATTGAGTTTCATTCAACTTCAGTTTTGGCCCAATGGTCAAGGGGGTTTCAAAAAGTAATAGTGTTGAAATCATTTGCTTAAACCCTAACGCAAAAAGGGGGGAATTCAATTTTAAATGCTTTTCCAGAGTATTTTACTTTTCCCAGAGTTAGATTTGAAGGTAACTTGAATTCAACATAACGCGTTTCCAGGGCCTGAAAATCAAATTGTGTACACATTGGGAAGCTTGTTTTCCACCAGGAAACTGTCAAAAAAACTTCATTTCTGTGAAAAATATGTGCAGATGTGTTTCAAGTGGTTTCACAACATTGCAGTTAAGACCATTTAGTTTCATTCAACTTCAGTTTTGGCCCCATGCAAGTCATTGGGGATTTCAAAAAGTGAGTATGAGATGTTGAAGTGCACTTTGAAAAACAGTTGGGGAAACCATCCAAACAAGATCTTAACCATAAGGGTACTGAATTCAGCATTTAGAACTGCTTTTACCAGAGTATTTTCACTTTCTACAGAGTTAGATTTAAGGTACGATTCACCATAACTTCGTTTCAGGGCCTGAAAATCACTTTGTGTACACATGTATGGCGCTTGTTTTCACACCAGGAAACTGTTAAACACTTCATTTCTGTGAAAAACTATGTCACAGATGTGTTTCAAGTGGTTTCACAACATTACAGTTAAGACTCATTGAGTTTCATTCAACTTCAGTTTTGCCCAATGCAAGTCAATGGGGATTTGAGAAAGTGAGTATGAGATGTTGAAGTGCATTTTGAAAAACAGTTGGGAAACCATCCAAACAGTTCTTAACCATAAGGGTACTGGGGAATTCATCATTTAGAACTGCTTTTACCAGAGTATTTTCACTTTCCACAGAGTTAGATTTGAAGGTACTTGAATTCACCATATAGCGTTTCAGGGCCTGAAAATCACTTTGTGTACAATGTGTGACGGCTTGTTTTCCACCAGGAAACTGTTCAAAACACTTCATTTTGTAGAAAACTTATATCAGATGTGTTTCAAGTGGTTTCAACATTTGCAAAGTTAAGACTCATTTAGTTTCATTCAACTTCATTTTTAGCCCAATGCAAGTCAATGGGGATTTGAAAAAGTGAGTATGAGATGTTGAAGTGCATTTTGAAAACAGTTGGGAAACCATCCAACAGTTCTTAACCATAAGGGTACTGGAAATTCATCATTTAGAACTGCTTTTACCAGAGTATTTTCACTTTCCACAGAGTTAGATTTGAAGGTAACTTGAATTCACCATAACTCGTTTCAGGGCCTGAAAATCACTTTGTGTACACATGTATGGCGGCTTGTTTTCCACCAGGAAACTTTTCAAAACACTTCATTTCTGTGAAAAACTATGTCGCAGATGTGTTTCAAGTGCTTTCACAACATTGCAGTTAAGACTCATTGAGTTTCATTCAACTTCAGTTTTGGCCCAATGCAAGTCAATGGGGATTTGAGAAAGTGAGTATGAGATGTTGAAGTGCATTTTGAAAAACAGTTGGGAAACCATCCAAACAGTTCTTAACCATAAGGGTACTGGGGAATTCATCATTTAGAACTGGTTTTACCAGAGTATTTTCACTTTCCACAGAGTTAGATTTGAAGGTAACTTGAATTCACCATAACTCGTTTCAGGGCCTGAAAATCACTTTGTGTACACATGTATGGCGGCTTGTTTTCCACCAGGAAACTGTTCAAAACACTTCATTTCTGTGAAAAACTATGTCGCAGATGTGTTTCAAGTGGTTTCACAACATTGCAGTTAAGACTCATTTAGTTTCATTTAACTTCAGTTTTAGCCCAATGCAATTCAATGGGGATTTGAAAAAGTGAGTATGAGATGTTGAAGTGCATTTTGAAAAACAGTTGGGAAACCATCCAAACAGTTCTTAACCATAAGGGTACTGGGGAATTCATCATTTAGAACTGCTTTTACCAGAGTATTTTCACTTTCCACAGAGTTAGATTTGAAGGTAACTTTAATTCACCATAACGCGTTGCAGGGCCTGAAAATCACTTTGTGTACACATGTGTGACGGCTTGTTTTCCACCAGGAAACTGTTCAAAACACTACATTTCTGTGAAAACTATGTCGCAGATGTGTTTCAAGTGGTTTCACAACATTGCAGTTAAGACTCATTGAGTTTCATTCAACTTCAGTTTTGGCCAATGCAAGTCAAAGGGATTTCAAAAAGTGAGTAAGATGTTGAAGTGCACTTTGAAAACAGTTGGGAACCATCAAACAGTTCTATTGCAGAAGGGTACTGGAAATTTATCATTTAAACTTCGTTTTATAGAGTATTTTCACTTTCCACAGAGTTAGAGTTTGAATGGTAATTGATTCACCATAACACGTTGAGGGCCTCAAAATCACTTTTGTAACATGGTGACGGCTGTTTTCCATCATGAAACTGTTTTAAAATTATTTTCTGTAAACCATAGAGATGTGTTTCAAGTGATTTAAACATTCAGTTAAGACTCATTTGGTTTACATTCAACTTTAGTTTAGCCCAATGGTACGTCTTGGATTTCAACCAAGGAATGATATAACATGCATTTTGAAAAACAGTTGAAACTTCAAAGTTCTTAACCATAAGGGTTTTAAAATATTTCATTTAGAACTGCGTTTTACCAAGCAATTCACTCACAGAGTTAGAAAAGGAGTAAGAATTCAACATTTGCGATACAGGGCCTGAAAATCCTTTGTGTACACATGTGTATGCATTTTTTTCCACGGAATCTCTTCAAAACACTTCATTTCGAGTAAATTTAGTTCCGAGTTAGATGGTTTGCACAACTTATGTCACCAAACGCTGGTTTCAGGCCAACATCATTTTGCCTACACATCATTGGGGATTTTAAAGTGAGGAGATGCTCAAGGCACTTTCAAACAGTTGAAACCATTCAAACAGTTCTTACAATGGTACTGGGGAATTCATCATTTAAGAAATCATTTTCATATTTTCACTTTGACAGAGTTAGATTTTAGGTACTTTTAAATCACATAAATGTTCAGGGACTGAAAACGTTTGGGTACACATGATGCCCGTTTTAACCAGGAAGAGTTAAAAATGGAATTACTTTGAGAACTTTTCTTACCAGATGTATTTTCATTTCACAATTACGATTAAGACTCTTGAGTTTCATTCAACTCGTTTGGCCATGCAAGTAAAGATTTGGAAGTGATATGATGTTGGGTGCATTTTTAGAAAACAGTTGGGAAACCATCAAACAGTTTTTTAAACATATGTCGCAGATTTTTAGAACTGCTTTTACCCGAGTATTTTCAGTTTAACAGATTAGTTTGAAGGTAACTTGAATTTACCATATGCAGTTTCAGGGATTGAAAATCACTTTTGAGATGTTGAGGCTTTTTAAACCAGGAAACTTTCCAAACACTTCATTTCTTGAAAAATATGTCGCAGGGTTATCTTACAACTGCTTTCACAGAGTAGTTAAGACTTTGAGTTTAATTTGAAGTTAACTTAATTACCCAATAACTTGTGGGTTGAGAAATCACTTGAGATGTTTCACATGTGTGATTTTAAAAACAGTTGAAACCCTTCAAACATTCTTCTGTAAAGGGTACTGGGAATTTATCATTTAGAACTGCTTTTACCAATGTAGTTTCACTCCATTGAGTTGATTTGAATTCAGTTTGAACTCAAGCAATCATTTCAGGGCCTGAAAAACTTTGTGACATGTTGCGTGTTTTAAACCCGGGAAACTATTCCAAAACACTTAACTATAAGGGTACTAAACTTATATTTAGTGTTTCAAGCGGTCACAACATTGCAGTTACACTCATTTAGTTTATAGCTTCAGTTTTAGCCCAATAATTCAATTGGGGATTTGAAAAGTGAGTTGTGTACAGTGCATTTTGAACAGTTTGCAAACCATGAAACAGTTCTAAACCATTCAGTCTTTGAAATTCATCATTCGAATGTTTTCCAGAGTTTCACTTTCCACAGAGTTAGATTTGAAGGGACTTGATTACCATCAGCTTTCCAAGGCCAACAATGGGTTTGGTAAACATGTATGATGCTTGATTTTCCACCGAAAACAGCTTGAAAACACCATCAGTTCGTGATCCAAACTAACTGGCAGATGTGTTTCAACTGGGTTTTACAACATTGCAGTTAAGACACATTGAGTTTCATTCAACTTCAATTGGCCCAAAAAGCAGGGTTTCAAAGCCGAAAATCAGATGTTGTAAGTGCACATTTTAAACGGTTGTACCATCCAAACAGTTCTAAACCATAAGTTTCGGGAAATTCACATTTTAGAACTGGTTTCACCAACATTTCACTTTACACACATTGATTTAAGTTCAATTGATTCACCATAACTGTTTCAGGGCCTGAAAATCACGTTTGGCATGTATGAAGTGCTATGTTTTCAACAGGAAACCATTCAAAACTCTTAATCTGTGAAAAACTGGAATTGCACATGTTTAATTCTAAGTGCTTTAAAATTTCAGTAGATCATTGAGGTTTTACTTGAATTCACAGTTTTCGCCCTCAATGCAGAAAATCGACTTTTGTAAGTGTATGGGATGTTGATGTCCATTTGGAAAACTTGAAATCATCCAAACGTTCTTAACCATAAGGGTCACTGGAATTCATCTTTAGAACTGCTTTACCATTTTCCATTCCAACTTATTTAGGAACTGAATTCACATAATTGTTTAAGGCCTGAAAATCACTTTGAGTAACACAGTATGGGTTGTTTTCCACCAAACTGTTCAAAACACTTCATTTCTGGGAAACATCATGGTTAGATGTTTTCCAGGCTTTCACACATTGCAGTTAAGATTGATTTCATGCAACTTCAATTTTGCCCAAATCAAGTCAGGGATTAAAATGAGTATCAGATGTTGAAGTGCTTTTTCCAAGAAACAGTTGAAACCATTCACGTTCTTGAAAAAGGGTTCTGGAATTATCATTTAGAACTGCTTTTACCAGAGTTAAGACACTTTCCAGAGTTGATTAATTTGCAATTGCACAATGCGTTGCAGGACTTGAAAAACTTGAGTAACAGTGTGAAGCACTGTTTACAACAGGAAACTGCTCAAAACAGTTCATTTCTGTAAAAACTATGTCGCAGATGTGTTTCAAGTGGTTTCACAACATTGCAGTTAAGACTCATTGAGTTTCATTCAACTTCAGTTTTGGCCCAATGCAAGTCAATGGGGATTTCAAAAAGTGAGTATGAGATGTTGAAGTGCACTTTGAAAACAGTTGGGAAACCATCCAAACAGTTCTTAATCATAAGGGTACTGGGGAATTCATCATTTAGAACTGCTTTTACCAGAGTATTTTGACTTTTCACAAAGTTAGATTTGAAGGTAACTTGAATTTCCCATAACGCTTCAGGGCCTGAAAATCACTTTGTGTACACATGTGTAACGGCTTGTTTTCCACCAGGAAACTGCTCAAAACAGTTCACTTCTTAAAAAACTATGTCGCAGATGTGTTTCAAGTGGTTTCACAACATTGCAGTTAAGACTCATTGAGTTTCATTCAACTTCAGTTTTGGCCCAATGCAAGTCAATGGGGATTTCAAAAAGTGAGTATGAGATGTTGAAGTGCACTTTGAAAACAGTTGGGAAACCATCCAAACAGTTCTTAATCATAAGGGTACTGGGGAATTCATCATTTAGAACTGCTTTTACCAGAGTATTTTGACTTTTCACAGAGTTAGATTTGAAGGTAACTTGAATTTCCCATAACGCGTTTCAGGGCCTGAAAATCACTTTGTGTACACATGTGTAACGGCTTGTTTTCCACCAGGAAACTGCTCAAAACACTTCATTTCTGTGAAAACTATGTCGCAGATGTGTTTCAAGTGGTTTCACAACATTGCAGTTAAGACTCATTGAGTTTCATTCAACTTCAGTTTTGGCCCAATGCAAGTCAATGGGGATTTCAAAAAGTGAGTATGAGATGTTGAAGTGCACTTTGAAAACAGTTGGGAAACCATCCAAACAGTTCTTAATCATAAGGGTACTGGGGAATTCATCATTTAGAACTGCTTTTACCAGAGTATTTTGACTTTTCACAAAGTTAGATTTGAAGGTAACTTGAATTTCCCATAACGCGCTTCAGGGCCTGAAAATCACTTTGTGTACACATGTGTAACGGCTTGTTTTCCACCAGGAAACTGCTCAAAACAGTTCATTTCTGTGAAAACTATGTCGCAGATGTGTTTCAAGTGGTTTCACAACATTGCAGTTAAGACTCATTGAGTTTCATTCAACTTCAGTTTTGGCCCAATGCAAGTCAATGGGGATTTCAAAAAGTGAGTATGAGATGTTGAAGTGCACTTTGAAAAACAGTTGGGAAACCATCCAAACAGTTCTTAATCATAAGGGTACTGGGGAATTCATCATTTAGAACTGCTTTTACCAGAGTATTTTGACTTTTCACAAAGTTAGATTTGAAGGTAACTTGAATTTCCCATAACGCTGCTTCAGGGCCTGAAAATCACTTTGTGTACACATGTGTAACGGCTTGTTTTCCACCAGGAAACTGTTCAAAACAGTTCATTTCTGTGAAAACTATGTCGCAGATGTGTTTCAAGTGGTTTCACAACATTGCAGTTAAGACTCATTGAGTTTCATTCAACTTCAGTTTTGGCCCAATGCAAGTCAATGGGGATTTCAAAAAGTGAGTATGAGATGTTGAAGTGCACTTTGAAAAACAGTTGGGAAACCATCCAAACAGTTCTTAATCATAAGGGTACTGGGGAATTCATCATTTAGAACTGCTTTTACCAGAGTATTTTGACTTTCCACAAAGTTAGATTTGAAGGTAACTTGAATTTCCCATAACGCGCTTCAGGGCCTGAAAATCACTTTGTGTACACATGTGTGACGGCTTGTTTTCCACCAGGAAACTGTTCAAAACACTTCATTTCTGTGAAAAACTATGTCGCAGATGTGTTTCAAGTGGTTTCACAACATTGCAGTTAAGACTCATTGAGTTTCATTCAACTTCAGTTTTGGCCCAATGCAAGTCAATGGGGATTTCAAAAAGTGAGTATGAGATGTTGAAGTGCACTTTGAAAAACAGTTGGGAAACCATCCAAACAGTTCTTAATCATAAGGGTACTGGGGAATTCATCATTTAGAACTGCTTTTACCAGAGTATTTTGACTTTTCACAAAGTTAGATTTGAAGGTAACTTGAATTCTCCATAACGCGCTTCAGAGCCTGAAAATCACTTTGTGTACACATGTGTAACGGCTTGTTTTCCACCAGGAAACTGTTCAAAACACTTCATTTCTGTGAAAAACTATGTCGCAGATGTGTTTCAAGTGGTTTCACAACATTGCAGTTAAGACTCATTGAGTTTCATTCAACTTCAGTTTTGGCCCAATGCAAGTCAATGGGGATTTCAAAAAGTGAGTATGAGATGTTGAAGTGCACTTTGAAAACAGTTGGGAAACCATCCAAACAGTTCTTAATCATAAGGGTACTGGGGAATTCATCATTTAGAACTGCTTTTACCAGAGTATTTTGACTTTTCACAAAGTTAGATTTGAAGGTAACTTGAATTTCCCATAACGCGCTTCAGGGCCTGAAAATCACTTTGTGTACACATGTGTGACGGCTTGTTTTCCACCAGGAAACTGTTCAAAACAGTTCATTTCTGTGAAAAACTATGTCGCAGATGTGTTTCAAGTGGTTTCACAACATTGCAGTTAAGACTCATTGAGTTTCATTCAACTTCAGTTTTGGCCCAATGCAAGTCAATGGGGATTTCAAAAAGTGAGTATGAGATGTTGAAGTGCACTTTGAAAAACAGTTGGGAAACCATCCAAACAGTTCTTAACCATAAGGGTACTGGGGAATTCATCATTTAGAACTGCTTTTACCAGAGTATTTTCACTTTCCACAGAGTTAGATTTGAAGGTAACTTGAATTCTCCATAACGCTGCTTCAGGGCCTGAAAATCACTTTGTGTACACATGTGTGACGGCTTGTTTTCCACCAGGAAACTGTTCAAAACACTTCATTTCTGTGAAAAACTATGTCGCAGATGTGTTTCAAGTGGTTTCACAACATTGCAGTTAAGACTCATTGAGTTTCATTCAACTTCAGTTTTGGCCCAATGCAAGTCAATGGGGATTTCAAAAAGTGAGTATGAGATGTTGAAGTGCACTTTGAAAAACAGTTGGGAAACCATCCAAACAGTTCTTAATCATAAGGGTACTGGGGAATTCATCATTTAGAACTGCTTTTACCAGAGTATTTTGACTTTTCACAAAGTTAGATTTGAAGGTAACTTGAATTCTCCCATAACGCTTCAGGGCCTGAAAATCACTTTGTGTACACATGTGTAACGGCTTGTTTTCCACCAGGAAACTGTTCAAAACAGTTCATTTCTGTGAAAAACTATGTCGCAGATGTGTTTCAAGTGGTTTCACAACATTGCAGTTAAGACTCATTGAGTTTCATTCAACTTCAGTTTTGGCCCAATGCAAGTCAATGGGGATTTCAAAAAGTGAGTATGAGATGTTGAAGTGCACTTTGAAAAACAGTTGGGAAACCATCCAAACAGTTCTTAATCATAAGGGTACTGGGGAATTCATCATTTAGAACTGCTTTTACCAGAGTATTTTGACTTTTCACAAAGTTAGATTTGAAGGTAACTTGAATTTCCCATAACGCGCTTCAGGGCCTGAAAATCACTTTGTGTACACATGTGTAACGGCTTGTTTTCCACCAGGAAACTGTTCAAAACACTTCATTTCTGTGAAAAACTATGTCGCAGATGTGTTTCAAGTGGTTTCACAACATTGCAGTTAAGACTCATTGAGTTTCATTCAACTTCAGTTTTGGCCCAATGCAAGTCAATGGGGATTTCAAAAAGTGAGTATGAGATGTTGAAGTGCACTTTGAAAAACAGTTGGGAAACCATCCAAACAGTTCTTAATCATAAGGGTACTGGGGAATTCATCATTTAGAACTGCTTTTACCAGAGTATTTTGACTTTTCCACAGAGTTAGATTTGAAGGTAACTTGAATTTCCCATAACGCTTTCAGGGCCTGAAAATCACTTTGTGTACACATGTGTGACGGCTTGTTTTCCACCAGGAAACTGTTCAAAACAGTTCATTTCTGTGAAAAACTATGTCGCAGATGTGTTTCAAGTGGTTTCACAACATTGCAGTTAAGACTCATTGAGTTTCATTCAACTTCAGTTTTGGCCCAATGCAAGTCAATGGGGATTTCAAAAAGTGAGTATGAGATGTTGAAGTGCACTTTGAAAAACAGTTGGGAAACCATCCAAACAGTTCTTAACCATAAGGGTACTGGGGAATTCATCATTTAGAACTGCTTTTACCAGAGTATTTTGACTTTTCACAAAGTTAGATTTGAAGGTAACTTGAATTTCCCATAACGCGCTTCAGGGCCTGAAAATCACTTTGTGTACACATGTGTAACGGCTTGTTTTCCACCAGGAAACTGCTCAAAACAGTTCATTTCTGTGAAAAACTATGTCGCAGATGTGTTTCAAGTGGTTTCACAACATTGCAGTTAAGACTCATTGAGTTTCATTCAACTTCAGTTTTGGCCCAATGCAAGTCAATGGGGATTTCAAAAAGTGAGTATGAGATGTTGAAGTGCACTTTGAAAAACAGTTGGGAAACCATCCAAACAGTTCTTAACCATAAGGGTACTGGGGAATTCATCATTTAGAACTGCTTTTACCAGAGTATTTTGACTTTTCACAAAGTTAGATTTGAAGGTAACTTGAATTTCCCATAACGCGCTTCAGGGCCTGAAAATCACTTTGTGTACACATGTGTGACGGCTTGTTTTCCACCAGGAAACTGTTCAAAACACTTCATTTCTGTGAAAAACTATGTCGCAGATGTGTTTCAAGTGGTTTCACAACATTGCAGTTAAGACTCATTGAGTTTCATTCAACTTCAGTTTTGGCCCAATGCAAGTCAATGGGGATTTCAAAAAGTGAGTATGAGATGTTGAAGTGCACTTTGAAAACAGTTGGGAAACCATCCAAACAGTTCTTAATCATAAGGGTACTGGGGAATTCATCATTTAGAACTGCTTTTACCAGAGTATTTTGACTTTTCACAAAGTTAGATTTGAAGGTAACTTGAATTTCCCATAACGCGCTTCAGGGCCTGAAAATCACTTTGTGTACACATGTGTAACGGCTTGTTTTCCACCAGGAAACTGTTCAAAACACTTCATTTCTGTGAAAAACTATGTCGCAGATGTGTTTCAAGTGGTTTCACAACATTGCAGTTAAGACTCATTGAGTTTCATTCAACTTCAGTTTTGGCCCAATGCAAGTCAATGGGGATTTCAAAAAGTGAGTATGAGATGTTGAAGTGCACTTTGAAAACAGTTGGGAAACCATCCAAACAGTTCTTAATCATAAGGGTACTGGGGAATTCATCATTTAGAACTGCTTTTACCAGAGTATTTTGACTTTTCACAAAGTTAGATTTGAAGGTAACTTGAATTTCCCATAACGCGTTCAGGGCCTGAAAATCACTTTGTGTACACATGTGTAACGGCTTGTTTTCCACCAGGAAACTGTTCAAAACAGTTCATTTCTGTGAAAACTATGTCGCAGATGTGTTTCAAGTGGTTTCACAACATTGCAGTTAAGACTCATTGAGTTTCATTCAACTTCAGTTTTGGCCCAATGCAAGTCAATGGGGATTTCAAAAAGTGAGTATGAGATGTTGAAGTGCACTTTGAAAACAGTTGGGAAACCATCCAAACAGTTCTTAACCATAAGGGTACTGGGGAATTCATCATTTAGAACTGCTTTTACCAGAGTATTTTCACTTTCCACAGAGTTAGATTTGAAGGTAACTTGAATTCTCCATAACGCTGCTTCAGGGCCTGAAAATCACTTTGTGTACACATGTGTGACGGCTTGTTTTCCACCAGGAAACTGTTCAAAACACTTCATTTCTGTGAAAACTATGTCGCAGATGTGTTTCAAGTGGTTTCACAACATTGCAGTTAAGACTCATTGAGTTTCATTCAACTTCAGTTTTGGCCCAATGCAAGTCAATGGGGATTTCAAAAAGTGAGTATGAGATGTTGAAGTGCACTTTGAAAACAGTTGGGAAACCATCCAAACAGTTCTTAATCATAAGGGTACTGGGGAATTCATCATTTAGAACTGCTTTTACCAGAGTATTTTGACTTTTCACAAAGTTAGATTTGAAGGTAACTTGAATTCTCCCATAACGCGCTTCAGGGCCTGAAAATCACTTTGTGTACACATGTGTAACGGCTTGTTTTCCACCAGGAAACTGCTCAAAACAGTTCATTTCTGTAAAAAACTATGTCGCAGATGTGTTTCAAGTGGTTTCACAACATTGCAGTTAAGACTCATTGAGTTTCATTCAACTTCAGTTTTGGCCCAATGCAAGTCAATGGGGATTTCAAAAAGTGAGTATGAGATGTTGAAGTGCACTTTGAAAAACAGTTGGGAAACCATCCAAACAGTTCTTAATCATAAGGGTACTGGGGAATTCATCATTTAGAACTGCTTTTACCAGAGTATTTTGACTTTTCACAAAGTTAGATTTGAAGGTAACTTGAATTCTCCCATAACGCGCTTCAGGGCCTGAAAATCACTTTGTGTACACATGTGTAACGGCTTGTTTTCCACCAGGAAACTGCTCAAAACAGTTCATTTCTGTAAAAAACTATGTCGCAGATGTGTTTCAAGTGGTTTCACAACATTGCAGTTAAGACTCATTGAGTTTCATTCAACTTCAGTTTTGGCCCAATGCAAGTCAATGGGGATTTCAAAAAGTGAGTATGAGATGTTGAAGTGCACTTTGAAAACAGTTGGGAAACCATCCAAACAGTTCTTAATCATAAGGGTACTGGGGAATTCATCATTTAGAACTGCTTTTACCAGAGTATTTTGACTTTTCACAAAGTTAGATTTGAAGGTAACTTGAATTTCCCATAACGCGCTTCAGGGCCTGAAAATCACTTTGTGTACACATGTGTGACGGCTTGTTTTCCACCAGGAAACTGCTCAAAACACTTCATTTCTGTGAAAAACTATGTCGCAGATGTGTTTCAAGTGGTTTCACAACATTGCAGTTAAGACTCATTGAGTTTCATTCAACTTCAGTTTTGGCCCAATGCAAGTCAATGGGGATTTCAAAAAGTGAGTATGAGATGTTGAAGTGCACTTTGAAAACAGTTGGGAAACCATCCAAACAGTTCTTAATCATAAGGGTACTGGGGAATTCATCATTTAGAACTGCTTTTACCAGAGTATTTTGACTTTTCACAGAGTTAGATTTGAAGGTAACTTGAATTTCCCATAACGCGTTTCAGGGCCTGAAAATCACTTTGTGTACACATGTGTAACGGCTTGTTTTCCACCAGGAAACTGCTCAAAACAGTTCATTTCTGTAAAAAACTATGTCGCAGATGTGTTTCAAGTGGTTTCACAACATTGCAGTTAAGACTCATTGAGTTTCATTCAACTTCAGTTTTGGCCCAATGCAAGTCAATGGGGATTTCAAAAAGTGAGTATGAGATGTTGAAGTGCACTTTGAAAAACAGTTGGGAAACCATCCAAACAGTTCTTAATCATAAGGGTACTGGGGAATTCATCATTTAGAACTGCTTTTACCAGAGTATTTTGACTTTTCACAAAGTTAGATTTGAAGGTAACTTGAATTTCCCATAACGCGTTTCAGGGCCTGAAAATCACTTTGTGTACACATGTGTGACGGCTTGTTTTCCACCAGGAAACTGTTCAAAACACTTCATTTCTGTTAAAAACTATGTCGCAGATGTGTTTCAAGTGGTTTCACAACATTGCAGTTAAGACTCATTGAGTTTCATTCAACTTCAGTTTTGGCCCAATGCAAGTCAATGGGGATTTCAAAAAGTGAGTATGAGATGTTGAAGTGCACTTTGAAAAACAGTTGGGAAACCATCCAAACAGTTCTTAATCATAAGGGTACTGGGGAATTCATCATTTAGAACTGCTTTTACCAGAGTATTTTGACTTTTCACAAAGTTAGATTTGAAGGTAACTTGAATTTCCCATAACGCGCTTCAGGGCCTGAAAATCACTTTGTGTACACATGTGTAACGGCTTGTTTTCCACCAGGAAACTGTTCAAAACACTTCATTTCTGTGAAAAACTATGTCGCAGATGTGTTTCAAGTGGTTTCACAACATTGCAGTTAAGACTCATTGAGTTTCATTCAACTTCAGTTTTGGCCCAATGCAAGTCAATGGGGATTTCAAAAAGTGAGTATGAGATGTTGAAGTGCACTTTGAAAAACAGTTGGGAAACCATCCAAACAGTTCTTAATCATAAGGGTACTGGGGAATTCATCATTTAGAACTGCTTTTACCAGAGTATTTTGACTTTTCACAAAGTTAGATTTGAAGGTAACTTGAATTTCCCATAACGCGCTTCAGGGCCTGAAAATCACTTTGTGTACACATGTGTGACGGCTTGTTTTCCACCAGGAAACTGTTCAAAACACTTCATTTCTGTGAAAAACTATGTCGCAGATGTGTTTCAAGTGGTTTCACAACATTGCAGTTAAGACTCATTGAGTTTCATTCAACTTCAGTTTTGGCCCAATGCAAGTCAATGGGGATTTCAAAAAGTGAGTATGAGATGTTGAAGTGCACTTTGAAAACAGTTGGGAAACCATCCAAACAGTTCTTAATCATAAGGGTACTGGGGAATTCATCATTTAGAACTGCTTTTACCAGAGTATTTTGACTTTTCACAAAGTTAGATTTGAAGGTAACTTGAATTTCCCATAACGCGCTTCAGGGCCTGAAAATCACTTTGTGTACACATGTGTAACGGCTTGTTTTCCACCAGGAAACTGTTCAAAACACTTCATTTCTGTTAAAAACTATGTCGCAGATGTGTTTCAAGTGGTTTCACAACATTGCAGTTAAGACTCATTGAGTTTCATTCAACTTCAGTTTTGGCCCAATGCAAGTCAATGGGGATTTCAAAAGTGAGTATGAGATGTTGAAGTGCACTTTGAAAACAGTTGGGAAACCATCCAAACAGTTCTTAATCATAAGGGTACTGGGGAATTCATCATTTAGAACTGCTTTTACCAGAGTATTTTGACTTTTCACAAAGTTAGATTTGAAGGTAACTTGAATTTCCCATAACGCTTCAGGGCCTGAAAATCACTTTGTGTACACATGTGTAACGGCTTGTTTTCCACCAGGAAACTGTTCAAAACAGTTCATTTCTGTAAAAACTATGTCGCAGATGTGTTTCAAGTGGTTTCACAACATTGCAGTTAAGACTCATTGAGTTTCATTCAACTTCAGTTTTGGCCCAATGCAAGTCAATGGGGATTTCAAAAAGTGAGTATGAGATGTTGAAGTGCACTTTGAAAACAGTTGGGAAACCATCCAAACAGTTCTTAATCATAAGGGTACTGGGGAATTCATCATTTAGAACTGCTTTTACCAGAGTATTTTGACTTTTCACAAAGTTAGATTTGAAGGTAACTTGAATTTCCCATAACGCTGCTTCAGGGCCTGAAAATCACTTTGTGTACACATGTGTAAAGGCTTGTTTTCCACCAGGAAACTGTTCAAAACACTTCATTTCTGTGAAAACTATGTCGCAGATGTGTTTCAAGTGGTTTCACAACATTGCAGTTAAGACTCATTGAGTTTCATTCAACTTCAGTTTTGGCCCAATGCAAGTCAATGGGGATTTCAAAAAGTGAGTATGAGATGTTGAAGTGCACTTTGAAAACAGTTGGGAAACCATCCAAACAGTTCTTAATCATAAGGGTACTGGGGAATTCATCATTTAGAACTGCTTTTACCAGAGTATTTTGACTTTTCACAAAGTTAGATTTGAAGGTAACTTGAATTTCCAATAACGCGTTTCAGGGCCTGAAAATCACTTTGTGTACACATGTGTAACGGCTTGTTTTCCACCAGGAAACTGTTCAAAACACTTCATTTCTGTGAAAAACTATGTCGCAGATGTGTTTCAAGTGGTTTCACAACATTGCAGTTAAGACTCATTGAGTTTCATTCAACTTCAGTTTTGGCCCAATGCAAGTCAATGGGGATTTCAAAAAGTGAGTATGAGATGTTGAAGTGCACTTTGAAAACAGTTGGGAAACCATCCAAACAGTTCTTAATCATAAGGGTACTGGGGAATTCATCATTTAGAACTGCTTTTACCAGAGTATTTTGACTTTTCACAAAGTTAGATTTGAAGGTAACTTGAATTTCCCATAACGCGCTTCAGGGCCTGAAAATCACTTTGTGTACACATGTGTAACGGCTTGTTTTCCACCAGGAAACTGCTCAAAACAGTTCATTTCTGTAAAAAACTATGTCGCAGATGTGTTTCAAGTGGTTTCACAACATTGCAGTTAAGACTCATTGAGTTTCATTCAACTTCAGTTTTGGCCCAATGCAAGTCAATGGGGATTTCAAAAAGTGAGTATGAGATGTTGAAGTGCACTTTGAAAACAGTTGGGAAACCATCCAAACAGTTCTTAATCATAAGGGTACTGGGGAATTCATCATTTAGAACTGCTTTTACCAGAGTATTTTGACTTTTCACAAAGTTAGATTTGAAGGTAACTTGAATTTCCCATAACGCGTTTCAGGGCCTGAAAATCACTTTGTGTACACATGTGTAACGGCTTGTTTTCCACCAGGAAACTGTTCAAAACACTTCATTTCTGTGAAAAACTATGTCGCAGATGTGTTTCAAGTGGTTTCACAACATTGCAGTTAAGACTCATTGAGTTTCATTCAACTTCAGTTTTGGCCCAATGCAAGTCAATGGGGATTTCAAAAAGTGAGTATGAGATGTTGAAGTGCACTTTGAAAAACAGTTGGGAAACCATCCAAACAGTTCTTAATCATAAGGGTACTGGGGAATTCATCATTTAGAACTGCTTTTACCAGAGTATTTTGACTTTTCACAAAGTTAGATTTGAAGGTAACTTGAATTTCCCATAACGCTTTTCAGGGCCTGAAAATCACTTTGTGTACACATGTGTAACGGCTTGTTTTCCACCAGGAAACTGCTCAAAACAGTTCATTTCTGTAAAAAACTATATCGCAGATGTGTTTCAAGTGGTTTCACAACATTGCAGTTAAGACTCATTGAGTTTCATTCAACTTCAGTTTTGGCCCAATGCAAGTCAATGGGGATTTCAAAAAGTGAGTATGAGATGTTGAAGTGCACTTTGAAAAACAGTTGGGAAACCATCCAAACAGTTCTTAATCATAAGGGTACTGGGGAATTCATCATTTAGAACTGCTTTTACCAGAGTATTTTGACTTTTCACAAAGTTAGATTTGAAGGTAACTTGAATTCACCATAACGTTCAGGGCCTGAAAATCACTTTGTGTACACATGTGTAACAGCTTGTTTTCCACCAGGAAACTGTTCAAAACACTTCATTTCTGTGAAAAACTATGTCGCAGATGTGTTTCAAGTGGTTTCACAACATTGCAGTTAAGACTCATTGAGTTTCATTCAACTTCAGTTTTGGCCCAATGCAAGTCAATGGGGATTTCAAAAAGTGAGTATGAGATGTTGAAGTGCACTTTGAAAACAGTTGGGAAACCATCCAAACAGTTCTTAATCATAAGGGTACTGGGGAATTCATCATTTAGAACTGCTTTTACCAGAGTATTTTGACTTTTCACAAAGTTAGATTTGAAGGTAACTTGAATTTCCCATACGCGCTTCAGGGCCTGAAAATCACTTTGTGTACACATGTGTAACGGCTTGTTTTCCACCAGGAAACTGTTCAAAACACTTCATTTCTGTGAAAAACTATGTCGCAGATGTGTTTCAAGTGGTTTCACAACATTGCAGTTAAGACTCATTGAGTTTCATTCAACTTCAGTTTTGGCCCAATGCAAGTCAATGGGGATTTCAAAAAGTGAGTATGAGATGTTGAAGTGCACTTTGAAAAACAGTTGGGAAACCATCCAAACAGTTCTTAATCATAAGGGTACTGGGGAATTCATCATTTAGAACTGCTTTTACCAGAGTATTTTGACTTTTCACAAAGTTAGATTTGAAGGTAACTTGAATTTCCCATAACGCGTTTCAGGGCCTGAAAATCACTTTGTGTACACATGTGTAACGGCTTGTTTTCCACCAGGAAACTGTTCAAAACAGTTCATTTCTGTGAAAAACTATGTCGCAGATGTGTTTCAAGTGGTTTCACAACATTGCAGTTAAGACTCATTGAGTTTCATTCAACTTCAGTTTTGGCCCAATGCAAGTCAATGGGGATTTCAAAAAGTGAGTATGAGATGTTGAAGTGCACTTTGAAAACAGTTGGGAAACCATCCAAACAGTTCTTAATCATAAGGGTACTGGGGAATTCATCATTTAGAACTGCTTTTACCAGAGTATTTTGACTTTTCACAAAGTTAGATTTGAAGGTAACTTGAATTTCCCATAACGCTTCAGGGCCTGAAAATCACTTTGTGTACACATGTGTGACGGCTTGTTTTCCACCAGGAAACTGCTCAAAACAGTTCATTTCTGTAAAAAACTATGTCGCAGATGTGTTTCAAGTGGTTTCACAACATTGCAGTTAAGACTCATTGAGTTTCATTCAACTTCAGTTTTGGCCCAATGCAAGTCAATGGGGATTTCAAAAAGTGAGTATGAGATGTTGAAGTGCACTTTGAAAACAGTTGGGAAACCATCCAAACAGTTCTTAATCATAAGGGTACTGGGGAATTCATCATTTAGAACTGCTTTTACCAGAGTATTTTGACTTTTCACAAAGTTAGATTTGAAGGTAACTTGAATTTCCCATAACGCGCTTCAGGGCCTGAAAATAACTTTGTGTACACATGTGTGACGGCTTGTTTTCCACCAGGAAACTGTTCAAAACAGTTCATTTCTGTGAAAAACTATGTCGCAGATGTGTTTCAAGTGGTTTCACAACATTGCAGTTAAGACTCATTGAGTTTCATTCAACTTCAGTTTTGGCCCAATGCAAGTCAATGGGGATTTCAAAAAGTGAGTATGAGATGTTGAAGTGCACTTTGAAAAACAGTTGGGAAACCATCCAAACAGTTCTTAATCATAAGGGTACTGGGGAATTCATCATTTAGAACTGCTTTTACCAGAGTATTTTGACTTTTCACAAAGTTAGATTTGAAGGTAACTTGAATTTCCCATAACGCGCTTCAGGGCCTGAAAATCACTTTGTGTACACATGTGTAACGGCTTGTTTTCCACCAGGAAACTGTTCAAAACAGTTCATTTCTGTGAAAACTATGTCGCAGATGTGTTTCAAGTGGTTTCACAACATTGCAGTTAAGACTCATTGAGTTTCATTCAACTTCAGTTTTGGCCCAATGCAAGTCAATGGGGATTTCAAAAAGTGAGTATGAGATGTTGAAGTGCACTTTGAAAAACAGTTGGGAAACCATCCAAACAGTTCTTAATCATAAGGGTACTGGGGAATTCATCATTTAGAACTGCTTTTACCAGAGTATTTTGACTTTTCACAAAGTTAGATTTGAAGGTAACTTGAATTTCCCATAACGCGCTTCAGGGCCTGAAAATCACTTTGTGTACACATGTGTAACGGCTTGTTTTCCACCAGGAAACTGTTCAAAACAGTTCATTTCTGTGAAAACTATGTCGCAGATGTGTTTCAAGTGGTTTCACAACATTGCAGTTAAGACTCATTGAGTTTCATTCAACTTCAGTTTTGGCCCAATGCAAGTCAATGGGGATTTCAAAAAGTGAGTATGAGATGTTGAAGTGCACTTTGAAAACAGTTGGGAAACCATCCAAACAGTTCTTAATCATAAGGGTACTGGGGAATTCATCATTTAGAACTGCTTTTACCAGAGTATTTTGACTTTTCACAAAGTTAGATTTGAAGGTAACTTGAATTTCCCATAACGCTGCTTCAGGGCCTGAAAATCACTTTGTGTACACATGTGTAACGGCTTGTTTTCCACCAGGAAACTGCTTCAAAACAGTTCATTTCTGTAAAAACTATGTCGCAGATGTGTTTCAAGTGGTTTCACAACATTGCAGTTAAGACTCATTGAGTTTCATTCAACTTCAGTTTTGGCCCAATGCAAGTCAATGGGGATTTCAAAAAGTGAGTATGAGATGTTGAAGTGCACTTTGAAAACAGTTGGGAAACCATCCAAACAGTTCTTAATCATAAGGGTACTGGGGAATTCATCATTTAGAACTGCTTTTACCAGAGTATTTTGACTTTTCACAAAGTTAGATTTGAAGGTAACTTGAATTTACCATAACGCGCTTCAGGGCCTGAAAATCACTTTGTGTACACATGTGTAACGGCTTGTTTTCCACCAGGAAACTGTTCAAAACACTTCATTTCTGTGAAAAACTATGTCGCAGATGTGTTTCAAGTGGTTTCACAACATTGCAGTTAAGACTCATTGAGTTTCATTCAACTTCAGTTTTGGCCCAATGCAAGTCAATGGGGATTTCAAAAAGTGAGTATGAGATGTTGAAGTGCACTTTGAAAAACAGTTGGGAAACCATCCAAACAGTTCTTAATCATAAGGGTACTGGGGAATTCATCATTTAGAACTGCTTTTACCAGAGTATTTTGACTTTTCACAAAGTTAGATTTGAAGGTAACTTGAATTCACCATAACGCGCTTCAGGGCCTGAAAATCACTTTGTGTACACATGTGTGACGGCTTGTTTTCCACCAGGAAACTGTTCAAAACAGTTCATTTCTGTGAAAACTATGTCGCAGATGTGTTTCAAGTGGTTTCACAACATTGCAGTTAAGACTCATTGAGTTTCATTCAACTTCAGTTTTGGCCCAATGCAAGTCAATGGGGATTTCAAAAAGTGAGTATGAGATGTTGAAGTGCACTTTGAAAACAGTTGGGAAACCATCCAAACAGTTCTTAATCATAAGGGTACTGGGGAATTCATCATTTAGAACTGCTTTTACCAGAGTATTTTGACTTTTCACAAAGTTAGATTTGAAGGTAACTTGAATTTCCCATAACGCGTTTCAGGGCCTGAAAATCACTTTGTGTACACATGTGTAACGGCTTGTTTTCCACCAGGAAACTGTTCAAAACAGTTCATTTCTGTAAAAAACTATGTCGCAGATGTGTTTCAAGTGGTTTCACAACATTGCAGTTAAGACTCATTGAGTTTCATTCAACTTCAGTTTTGGCCCAATGCAAGTCAATGGGGATTTCAAAAAGTGAGTATGAGATGTTGAAGTGCACTTTGAAAACAGTTGGGAAACCATCCAAACAGTTCTTAATCATAAAAGTACTGGGGAATTCATCATTTAGAACTGCTTTTACCAGAGTATTTTGACTTTTCACAAAGTTAGATTTGAAGGTAACTTGAATTTCCCATAACGCGTTTCAGGGCCTGAAAATCACTTT
Source organism: Polypterus senegalus (assembly GCF_016835505.1). NCBI lineage: Eukaryota > Metazoa > Chordata > Cladistia > Polypteriformes > Polypteridae > Polypterus > Polypterus senegalus. The sequence goes on from NW_024385298.1 coordinate 26,421, forward strand.
GTGTACACATGTGTAACGGCTTGTTTTCCACCAGGAAACTGTTCAAAACAGTTCATTTCTGTAAAAAACTATGTCGCAGATGTGTTTCAAGTGGTTTCACAACATTGCAGTTAAGACTCATTGAGTTTCATTCAACTTCAGTTTTGGCCCAATGCAAGTCAATGGGGATTTCAAAAAGTGAGTATGAGATGTTGAAGTGCACTTTGAAAACAGTTGGGAAACCATCCAAACAGTTCTTAATCATAAGGGTACTGGGGAATTCATCATTTAGAACTGCTTTTACCAGAGTATTTTGACTTTTCACAAAGTTAGATTTGAAGGTAACTTGAATTTCCCATAACGCGCTTCAGGTGCCTGAAAATCACTTTGTGTACACATGTGTAACGGCTTGTTTTCCACCAGGAAACTGTTCAAAACACTTCATTTCTGTTAAAAACTATGTCGCAGATGTGTTTCAAGTGGTTTCACAACATTGCAGTTAAGACTCATTGAGTTTCATTCAACTTCAGTTTTGGCCCAATGCAAGTCAATGGGGATTTCAAAAAGTGAGTATGAGATGTTGAAGTGCACTTTGAAAACAGTTGGGAAACCATCCAAACAGTTCTTAATCATAAGGGTACTGGGGAATTCATCATTTAGAACTGCTTTTACCAGAGTATTTTGACTTTTCACAAAGTTAGATTTGAAGGTAACTTGAATTTCCCATAACGCGTTTCAGGGCCTGAAAATCACTTTGTGTACACATGTAACGGCTTGTTTTCCACCAGGAAACTGTTCAAAACACTTCATTTCTGTGAAAAACTATGTCGCAGATGTGTTTCAAGTGGTTTCACAACATTGCAGTTAAGACTCATTGAGTTTCATTCAACTTCAGTTTTGGCCCAATGCAAGTCAATGGGGATTTCAAAAAGTGAGTATGAGATGTTGAAGTGCACTTTGAAAAACAGTTGGGAAACCATCCAAACAGTTCTTAATCATAAGGGTACTGGGGAATTCATCATTTAGAACTGCTTTTACCAGAGTATTTTGACTTTTCACAAAGTTAGATTTGAAGGTAACTTGAATTTCCCATAACGCGTTTCAGGGCCTGAAAATCACTTTGTGTACACATGTGTAACGGCTTGTTTTCCACCAGGAAACTGTTCAAAACAGTTCATTTCTGTGAAAAACTATGTCGCAGATGTGTTTCAAGTGGTTTCACAACATTGCAGTTAAGACTCATTGAGTTTCATTCAACTTCAGTTTTGGCCCAATGCAAGTCAATGGGGATTTCAAAAAGTGAGTATGAGATGTTGAAGTGCACTTTGAAAAACAGTTGGGAAACCATCCAAACAGTTCTTAATCATAAGGGTACTGGGGAATTCATCATTTAGAACTGCTTTTACCAGAGTATTTTGACTTTTCACAAAGTTAGATTTGAAGGTAACTTGAATTTCCCATAACGCGCTTCAGGGCCTGAAAATCACTTTGTGTACACATGTGTAACGGCTTGTTTTCCACCAGGAAACTGTTCAAAACAGTTCATTTCTGTAAAAACTATGTCGCAGATGTGTTTCAAGTGGTTTCACAACATTGCAGTTAAGACTCATTGAGTTTCATTCAACTTCAGTTTTGGCCCAATGCAAGTCAATGGGGATTTCAAAAGTGAGTATGAGATGTTGAAGTGCACTTTGAAAACAGTTGGGAAACCATCCAAACAGTTCTTAATCATAAGGGTACTGGGGAATTCATCATTTAGAACTGCTTTTACCAGAGTATTTTGACTTTTCACAAAGTTAGATTTGAAGGTAACTTGAATTTCCAATAACGCGCTTCAGGGCCTGAAAATCACTTTGTGTACACATGTGTAACGGCTTGTTTTCCACCAGGAAACTGTTCAAAACAGTTCATTTCTGTAAAAAACTATGTCGCAGATGTGTTTCAAGTGGTTTCACAACATTGCAGTTAAGACTCATTGAGTTTCATTCAACTTCAGTTTTGGCCCAATGCAAGTCAATGGGGATTTCAAAAAGTGAGTATGAGATGTTGAAGTGCACTTTGAAAACAGTTGGGAAACCATCCAAACAGTTCTTAATCATAAGGGTACTGGGGAATTCATCATTTAGAACTGCTTTTACCAGAGTATTTTGACTTTTCACAAAGTTAGATTTGAAGGTAACTTGAATTTCCCATAACGCTTCAGGGCATGAAAATCACTTTGTGTAAACATGTGTAACGGCTTGTTTTCCACCAGGAAACTGTTCAAAACACTTCATTTCTGTGAAAAACTATGTCGCAGATGTGTTTCAAGTGGTTTCACAACATTGCAGTTAAGACTCATTGAGTTTCATTCAACTTCAGTTTTGGCCCAATGCAAGTCAATGGGGATTTCAAAAAGTGAGTATGAGATGTTGAAGTGCACTTTGAAAACAGTTGGGAAACCATCCAAACAGTTCTTAATCATAAGGGTACTGGGGAATTCATCATTTAGAACTGCTTTTACCAGAGTATTTTGACTTTTCACAAAGTTAGATTTGAAGGTAACTTGAATTTCCCATAACGCGCTTCAGGGCCTGAAAATCACTTTGTGTACACATGTGTAACGGCTTGTTTTCCACCAGGAAACTGTTCAAAACACTTCATTTCTGTGAAAAACTATGTCGCAGATGTGTTTCAAGTGGTTTCACAACATTGCAGTTAAGACTCATTGAGTTTCATTCAACTTCAGTTTTGGCCCAATGCAAGTCAATGGGGATTTCAAAAAGTGAGTATGAGATGTTGAAGTGCACTTTGAAAACAGTTGGGAAACCATCCAAACAGTTCTTAATCATAAGGGTACTGGGGAATTCATCATTTAGAACTGCTTTTACCAGAGTATTTTGACTTTTCACAAAGTTAGATTTGAAGGTAACTTGAATTTCCCATAACGCGCTTCAGGGCCTGAAAATCACTTTGTGTACACATGTGTAACGGCTTGTTTTCCACCAGGAAACTGTTCAAAACACTTCATTTCTGTAAAAACTATGTCGCAGATGTGTTTCAAGTGGTTTCACAACATTGCAGTTAAGACTCATTGAGTTTCATTCAACTTCAGTTTTGGCCCAATGCAAGTCAATGGGGATTTCAAAAAGTGAGTATGAGATGTTGAAGTGCACTTTGAAAACAGTTGGGAAACCATCCAAACAGTTCTTAATCATAAGGGTACTGGGGAATTCATCATTTAGAACTGCTTTTACCAGAGTATTTTGACTTTTCACAAAGTTAGATTTGAAGGTAACTTGAATTTCCCATAACGCGCTTCAGGGCCTGAAAATCACTTTGTGTACACATGTGTAACGGCTTGTTTTCCACCAGGAAACTGTTCAAAACACTTCATTTCTGTGAAAAACTATGTCGCAGATGTGTTTCAAGTGGTTTCACAACATTGCAGTTAAGACTCATTGAGTTTCATTCAACTTCAGTTTTGGCCCAATGCAAGTCAATGGGGATTTCAAAAAGTGAGTATGAGATGTTGAAGTGCACTTTGAAAAACAGTTGGGAAACCATCCAAACAGTTCTTAATCATAAGGGTACTGGGGAATTCATCATTTAGAACTGCTTTTACCAGAGTATTTTGACTTTTCACAAAGTTAGATTTGAAGGTAACTTGAATTTCCCATAACGCGCTTCAGGGCCTGAAAATCACTTTGTGTACACATGTGTAACGGCTTGTTTTCCACCAGGAAACTGCTCAAAACAGTTCATTTCTGTGAAAACTATGTCGCAGATGTGTTTCAAGTGGTTTCACAACATTGCAGTTAAGACTCATTGAGTTTCATTCAACTTCAGTTTTGGCCCAATGCAAGTCAATGGGGATTTCAAAAAGTGAGTATGAGATGTTGAAGTGCACTTTGAAAACAGTTGGGAAACCATCCAAACAGTTCTTAATCATAAGGGTACTGGGGAATTCATCATTTAGAACTGCTTTTACCAGAGTATTTTGACTTTTCACAAAGTTAGATTTGAAGGTAACTTGAATTTCCCATACGCGCTTCAGGGCCTGAAAATCACTTTGTGTACACATGTGTAACGGCTTGTTTTCCACCAGGAAACTGTTCAAAACACTTCATTTCTGTGAAAACTATGTCGCAGATGTGTTTCAAGTGGTTTCACAACATTGCAGTTAAGACTCATTGAGTTTCATTCAACTTCAGTTTTGGCCCAATGCAAGTCAATGGGGATTTCAAAAAGTGAGTATGAGATGTTGAAGTGCACTTTGAAAACAGTTGGGAAACCATCCAAACAGTTCTTAATCATAAGGGTACTGGGGAATTCATCATTTAGAACTGCTTTTACCAGAGTATTTTGACTTTTCACAAAGTTAGATTTGAAGGTAACTTGAATTTCCCATAACGCTTTCAGGGCCTGAAAATCACTTTGTGTACACATGTGTAACGGCTTGTTTTCCACCAGGAAACTGTTCAAAACAGTTCATTTCTGTGAAAAACTATGTCGCAGATGTGTTTCAAGTGGTTTCACAACATTGCAGTTAAGACTCATTGAGTTTCATTCAACTTCAGTTTTGGCCCAATGCAAGTCAATGGGGATTTCAAAAAGTGAGTATGAGATGTTGAAGTGCACTTTGAAAACAGTTGGGAAACCATCCAAACAGTTCTTAATCATAAGGGTACTGGGAATTCATCATTTAGAACTGCTTTTACCAGAGTATTTTGACTTTTCACAAAGTTAGATTTGAAGGTAACTTGAATTTCCCATAACGCGCTTCAGGGCCTGAAAATCACTTTGTGTACACATGTGTAACGGCTTGTTTTCCACCAGGAAACTGTTCAAAACACTTCATTTCTGTGAAAACTATGTCGCAGATGTGTTTCAAGTGGTTTCACAACATTGCAGTTAAGACTCATTGAGTTTCATTCAACTTCAGTTTTGGCCCAATGCAAGTCAATGGGGATTTCAAAAAGTGAGTATGAGATGTTGAAGTGCACTTTGAAAAACAGTTGGGAAACCATCCAAACAGTTCTTAATCCATAAGGGTACTGGGGAATTCATCATTTAGAACTGCTTTTACCAGAGTATTTTGACTTTTCACAAAGTTAGATTTGAAGGTAACTTGAATTTCCCATAACGCGCTTCAGGGCCTGAAAATCACTTTGTGTACACATGTGTAACGGCTTGTTTTCCACCAGGAAACTGTTCAAAACACTTCATTTCTGTGAAAACTATGTCGCAGATGTGTTTCAAGTGGTTTCACAACATTGCAGTTAAGACTCATTGAGTTTCATTCAACTTCAGTTTTGGCCCAATGCAAGTCAATGGGGATTTCAAAAAGTGAGTATGAGATGTTGAAGTGCACTTTGAAAACAGTTGGGAAACCATCCAAACAGTTCTTAATCATAAGGGTACTGGGGAATTCATCATTTAGAACTGCTTTTACCAGAGTATTTTGACTTTTCACAAAGTTAGATTTGAAGGTAACTTGAATTTCCCATAACGCGCTTCAGGGCCTGAAAATCACTTTGTGTACACATGTGTAACGGCTTGTTTTCCACCAGGAAACTGTTCAAAACAGTTCATTTCTGTAAAAACTATGTCGCAGATGTGTTTCAAGTGGTTTCACAACATTGCAGTTAAGACTCATTGAGTTTCATTCAACTTCAGTTTTGGCCCAATGCAAGTCAATGGGGATTTCAAAAAGTGAGTATGAGATGTTGAAGTGCACTTTGAAAACAGTTGGGAAACCATCCAAACAGTTCTTAATCATAAGGGTACTGGGGAATTCATCATTTAGAACTGCTTTTACCAGAGTATTTTGACTTTTCACAAAGTTAGATTTGAAGGTAACTTGAATTTCCCATAACGCTGCTTCAGGGCCTGAAAATCACTTTGTGTACAGTCAATGGGGATTTCAAAAACTGAGTATGAGATGTTGACGTGCACTTTGAAAAACAGTTGGGAAACCATCCAAACAGTTCTTAATCATAAGGGTAGGAGAACTGCTTTTACCAGAGTATTTTGACTTTTCACAGATTTGAAGGTAACTTGAATTCACCATCGTTTCAGGCCTGAAAATCACTTTGTGTACACTATGTTTTCCACCAGGAAACTGCTCAAAACAGTTCAAAAAAAATATCGCAGATGTGTTTCAAGTGGTTTCACAACATTGCAGTTAAGACTCATTGAGTTTCATTCAACTTCAGTTTTGGCCCAATGCAAGTCAATGGGGATTTCAAAAAGTGAGTATGAGATGTTGAAGTGCACTTTGAAAAACAGTTGGGAAACCATCCAAACAGTTCTTAATCATAAGGGTACTGGGGAATTCATCATTTAGAACTGCTTTTACCAGAGTATTTTGACTTTTCACAAAGTTAGATTTGAAGGTAACTTGAATTTCCCATAACGCTGCTTCAGGGCCTGAAAATCACTTTGTGTACACATGTGTAACGGCTTGTTTTCCACCAGGAAACTGTTCAAAACAGTTCATTTCTGTAAAAAACTATGTCGCAGATGTGTTTCAAGTGGTTTCACAACATTGCAGTTAAGACTCATTGAGTTTCATTCAACTTCAGTTTTGGCCCAATGCAAGTCAATGGGGATTTCAAAAAGTGAGTATGAGATGTTGAAGTGCACTTTGAAAAACAGTTGGGAAACCATCCAAACAGTTCTTAATCATAAGGGTACTGGGGAATTCATCATTTAGAACTGCTTTTACCAGAGTATTTTGACTTTTCACAAAGTTAGATTTGAAGGTAACTTGAATTCACCATAACGCGCTTCAGGGCCTGAAAATCACTTTGTGTACACATGTGTAACGGCTTGTTTTCCACCAGGAAACTGTTCAAAACAGTTCATTTCTGTAAAAACTATGTCGCAGATGTGTTTCAAGTGGTTTCACAACATTGCAGTTAAGACTCATTGAGTTTCATTCAACTTCAGTTTTGGCCCAATGCAAGTCAATGGGGATTTCAAAAAGTGAGTATGAGATGTTGAAGTGCACTTTGAAAAACAGTTGGGAAACCATCCAAACAGTTCTTAATCATAAGGGTACTGGGGAATTCATCATTTAGAACTGCTTTTACCAGAGTATTTTGACTTTTCACAAAGTTAGATTTGAAGGTAACTTGAATTTCCCATAACGCGCTTCAGGGCCTGAAAATCACTTTGTGTACACATGTGTAACGGCTTGTTTTCCACCAGGAAACTGTTCAAAACAGTTCATTTCTGTGAAAAACTATGTCGCAGATGTGTTTCAAGTGGTTTCACAACATTGCAGTTAAGACTCATTGAGTTTCATTCAACTTCAGTTTTGGCCCAATGCAAGTCAATGGGGATTTCAAAAAGTGAGTATGAGATGTTGAAGTGCACTTTGAAAACAGTTGGGAAACCATCCAAACAGTTCTTAATCATAAGGGTACTGGGGAATTCATCATTTAGAACTGCTTTTACCAGAGTATTTTGACTTTTCACAAAGTTAGATTTGAAGGTAACTTGAATTTCCCATAACGCAGCGTTTCAGGGCCTGAAAATCACTTTGTGTACACATGTGTAACGGCTTGTTTTCCACCAGGAAACTGTTCAAAACACTTCATTTCTGTGAAAAACTATGTCGCAGATGTGTTTCAAGTGGTTTCACAACATTGCAGTTAAGACTCATTGAGTTTCATTCAACTTCAGTTTTGGCCCAATGCAAGTCAATGGGGATTTCAAAAAGTGAGTATGAGATGTTGAAGTGCACTTTGAAAAACAGTTGGGAAACCATCCAAACAGTTCTTAATCATAAGGGTACTGGGGAATTCATCATTTAGAACTGCTTTTACCAGAGTATTTTGACTTTTCACAAAGTTAGATTTGAAGGTAACTTGAATTCCATATAGCGCTTCAGGGCCTGAAAATCACTTTGTGTACACATGTGTAACGGCTTGTTTTCCACCAGGAAACTGCTCAAAACAGTTCATTTCTGTAAAAAACTATGTCGCAGATGTGTTTCAAGTGGTTTCACAACATTGCAGTTAAGACTCATTGAGTTTCATTCAACTTCAGTTTTGGCCCAATGCAAGTCAATGGGGATTTCAAAAAGTGAGTATGAGATGTTGAAGTGCACTTTGAAAAACAGTTGGGAAACCATCCAAACAGTTCTTAATCATAAGGGTACTGCTGGAATTCATCATTTAGAACTGCTTTTACCAGAGTATTTTGACTTTTCACAAAGTTAGATTTGAAGGTAACTTGAATTTCCCATAACGCGCTTCAGGGCCTGAAAATCACTTTGTGTACACATGTGTAACGGCTTGTTTTCCACCAGGAAACTGTTCAAAACACTTCATTTCTGTGAAAAACTATGTCGCAGATGTGTTTCAAGTGGTTTCACAACATTGCAGTTAAGACTCATTGAGTTTCATTCAACTTCAGTTTTGGCCCAATGCAAGTCAATGGGGATTTCAAAAAGTGAGTATGAGATGTTGAAGTGCACTTTGAAAAACAGTTGGGAAACCATCCAAACAGTTCTTAATCATAAGGGTACTGGGGAATTCATCATTTAGAACTGCTTTTACCAGAGTATTTTGACTTTTCACAAAGTTAGATTTGAAGGTAACTTGAATTTCCCATAACGCGTTTCAGGGCCTGAAAATCACTTTGTGTACACATGTGTAACGGCTTGTTTTCCACCAGGAAACTGTTCAAAACACTTCATTTCTGTGAAAAACTATGTCGCAGATGTGTTTCAAGTGGTTTCACAACATTGCAGTTAAGACTCATTGAGTTTCATTCAACTTCAGTTTTGGCCCAATGCAAGTCAATGGGGATTTCAAAAAGTGAGTATGAGATGTTGAAGTGCACTTTGAAAACAGTTGGGAAACCATCCAAACAGTTCTTAATCATAAGGGTACTGGGGAATTCATCATTTAGAACTGCTTTTACCAGAGTATTTTGACTTTTCACAAAGTTAGATTTGAAGGTAACTTGAATTTCCCATAACGCTTCAGGGCCTGAAAATCACTTTGTGTACACATGTGTAACGGCTTGTTTTCCACCAGGAAACTGTTCAAAACACTTCATTTCTGTGAAAAACTATGTCGCAGATGTGTTTCAAGTGGTTTCACAACATTGCAGTTAAGACTCATTGAGTTTCATTCAACTTCAGTTTTGGCCCAATGCAAGTCAATGGGGATTTCAAAAAGTGAGTATGAGATGTTGATGCACTTTGAAAAACAGTTGGGAAACCATCCAAACAGTTCTTAATCATAAGGGTACTGGGGAATTCATCATTTAGAACTGCTTTTACCAGAGTATTTTGACTTTTCACAAAGTTAGATTTGAAGGTAACTTGAATTTCCCATAACGCGCTTCAGGGCCTGAAAATCACTTTGTGTACACATGTGTAACGGCTTGTTTTCCACCAGGAAACTGTTCAAAACAGTTCATTTCTGTAAAAAACTATGTCGCAGATGTGTTTCAAGTGGTTTCACAACATTGCAGTTAAGACTCATTGAGTTTCATTCAACTTCAGTTTTGGCCCAATGCAAGTCAATGGGGATTTCAAAAAGTGAGTATGAGATGTTGAAGTGCACTTTGAAAAACAGTTGGGAAACCATCCAAACAGTTCTTAATCATAAGGGTACTGGGGAATTCATCATTTAGAACTGCTTTTACCAGAGTATTTTGACTTTTCACAAAGTTAGATTTGAAGGTAACTTGAATTTCCCATAACGCGCTTCAGGGCCTGAAAATCACTTTGTGTACACATGTGTAACGGCTTGTTTTCCACCAGGAAACTGTTCAAAACAGTTCATTTCTGTAAAAACTATGTCGCAGATGTGTTTCAAGTGGTTTCACAACATTGCAGTTAAGACTCATTGAGTTTCATTCAACTTCAGTTTTGGCCCAATGCAAGTCAATGGGGATTTCAAAAAGTGAGTATGAGATGTTGAAGTGCACTTTGAAAAACAGTTGGGAAACCATCCAAACAGTTCTTAATCATAAGGGTACTGGGGAATTCATCATTTAGAACTGCTTTTACCAGAGTATTTTGACTTTTCACAAAGTTAGATTTGAAGGTAACTTGAATTTCCCATAACGCGTTTCAGGGCCTGAAAATCACTTTGTGTACACATGTGTAACGGCTTGTTTTCCACCAGGAAACTGTTCAAAACACTTCATTTCTGTGAAAAACTATGTCGCAGATGTGTTTCAAGTGGTTTCACAACATTGCAGTTAAGACTCATTGAGTTTCATTCAACTTCAGTTTTGGCCCAATGCAAGTCAATGGGGATTTCAAAAAGTGAGTATGAGATGTTGAAGTGCACTTTGAAAAACAGTTGGGAAACCATCCAAACAGTTCTTAATCATAAGGGTACTGGGGAATTCATCATTTAGAACTGCTTTTACCAGAGTATTTTGACTTTTCACAAAGTTAGATTTGAAGGTAACTTGAATTTCCCATAACGCTTCAGGGCCTGAAAATCACTTTGTGTACACATGTGTAACGGCTTGTTTTCCACCAGGAAACTGTTCAAAACAGTTCATTTCTGTTAAAAAACTATGTCGCAGATGTGTTTCAAGTGGTTTCACAACATTGCAGTTAAGACTCATTGAGTTTCATTCAACTTCAGTTTTGGCCCAATGCAAGTCAATGGGGATTTCAAAAAGTGAGTATGAGATGTTGAAGTGCACTTTGAAAACAGTTGGGAAACCATCCAAACAGTTCTTAATCATAAGGGTACTGGGGAATTCATCATTTAGAACTGCTTTTACCAGAGTATTTTGACTTTTCACAAAGTTAGATTTGAAGGTAACTTGAATTTCCCATAACGCGCTTCAGGGCCTGAAAATCACTTTGTGTACACATGTGTAACGGCTTGTTTTCCACCAGGAAACTGTTCAAAACACTTCATTTCTGTGAAAAACTATGTCGCAGATGTGTTTCAAGTGGTTTCACAACATTGCAGTTAAGACTCATTGAGTTTCATTCAACTTCAGTTTTGGCCCAATGCAAGTCAATGGGGATTTCAAAAAGTGAGTATGAGATGTTGAAGTGCACTTTGAAAAACAGTTGGGAAACCATCCAAACAGTTCTTAATCATAAGGGTACTGGGGAATTCATCATTTAGAACTGCTTTTACCAGAGTATTTTGACTTTTCACAAAGTTAGATTTGAAGGTAACTTGAATTTCCCATAACGCGTTTCAGGGCCTGAAAATCACTTTGTGTACACATGTGTAACGGCTTGTTTTCCACCAGGAAACTGTTCAAAACACTTCATTTCTGTAAAAACTATGTCGCAGATGTGTTTCAAGTGGTTTCACAACATTGCAGTTAAGACTCATTGAGTTTCATTCAACTTCAGTTTTGGCCCAATGCAAGTCAATGGGGATTTCAAAAAGTGAGTATGAGATGTTGAAGTGCACTTTGAAAAACAGTTGGGAAACCATCCAAACAGTTCTTAATCATAAGGGTACTGGGGAATTCATCATTTAGAACTGCTTTTACCAGAGTATTTTGACTTTTCACAAAGTTAGATTTGAAGGTAACTTGAATTTCCCATAACGCGCTTCAGGGCCTGAAAATCACTTTGTGTACACATGTGTAACGGCTTGTTTTCCACCAGGAAACTGTTCAAAACACTTCATTTCTGTGAAAACTATGTCGCAGATGTGTTTCAAGTGGTTTCACAACATTGCAGTTAAGACTCATTGAGTTTCATTCAACTTCAGTTTTGGCCCAATGCAAGTCAATGGGGATTTCAAAAAGTGAGTATGAGATGTTGAAGTGCACTTTGAAAAACAGTTGGGAAACCATCCAAACAGTTCTTAATCATAAGGGTACTGGGGAATTCATCATTTAGAACTGCTTTTACCAGAGTATTTTGACTTTTCACAAAGTTAGATTTGAAGGTAACTTGAATTTCCCATAACGCCGCTTCAGGGCCTGAAAATCACTTTGTGTACACATGTGTAACGGCTTGTTTTCCACCAGGAAACTGTTCAAAACACTTCATTTCTGTGAAAACTATGTCGCAGATGTGTTTCAAGTGGTTTCACAACATTGCAGTTAAGACTCATTGAGTTTCATTCAACTTCAGTTTTGGCCCAATGCAAGTCAATGGGGATTTCAAAAAGTGAGTATGAGATGTTGAAGTGCACTTTGAAAAACAGTTGGGAAACCATCCAAACAGTTCTTAATCATAAGGGTACTGGGGAATTCATCATTTAGAACTGCTTTTACCAGAGTATTTTGACTTTTCACAAAGTTAGATTTGAAGGTAACTTGAATTTCCCATAACGCTTCAGGGCCTGAAAATCACTTTGTGTACACATGTGTAACGGCTTGTTTTCCACCAGGAAACTGTTCAAAACACTTCATTTCTGTGAAAACTAATGTCGCAGATGTGTTTCAAGTGGTTTCACAACATTGCAGTTAAGACTCATTGAGTTTCATTCAACTTCAGTTTTGGCCCAATGCAAGTCAATGGGGATTTCAAAAAGTGAGTATGAGATGTTGAAGTGCACTTTGAAAAACAGTTGGGAAACCATCCAAACAGTTCTTAATCATAAGGGTACTGGGGAATTCATCATTTAGAACTGCTTTTACCAGAGTATTTTGACTTTTCACAAAGTTAGATTTGAAGGTAACTTGAATTTCCCATAACGCTTTCAGGGCCTGAAAATCACTTTGTGTACACATGTGTAACGGCTTGTTTTCCACCAGGAAACTGTTCAAAACACTTCATTTCTGTAAAAACTATGTCGCAGATGTGTTTCAAGTGGTTTCACAACATTGCAGTTAAGACTCATTGAGTTTCATTCAACTTCAGTTTTGGCCCAATGCAAGTCAATGGGGATTTCAAAAAGTGAGTATGAGATGTTGAAGTGCACTTTGAAAACAGTTGGGAAACCATCCAAACAGTTCTTAATCATAAGGGTACTGGGGAATTCATCATTTAGAACTGCTTTTACCAGAGTATTTTGACTTTTCACAAAGTTAGATTTGAAGGTAACTTGAATTTCCCATAACGCGCTTCAGGGCCTGAAAATCACTTTGTGTACACATGTGTAACGGCTTGTTTTCCACCAGGAAACTGTTCAAAACACTTCATTTCTGTGAAAAACTATGTCGCAGATGTGTTTCAAGTGGTTTCACAACATTGCAGTTAAGACTCATTGAGTTTCATTCAACTTCAGTTTTGGCCCAATGCAAGTCAATGGGGATTTCAAAAAGTGAGTATGAGATGTTGAAGTGCACTTTGAAAAACAGTTGGGAAACCATCCAAACAGTTCTTAATCATAAGGGTACTGGGGAATTCATCATTTAGAACTGCTTTTACCAGAGTATTTTGACTTTTCACAAAGTTAGATTTGAAGGTAACTTGAATTCACCATAACGCGTTTCAGGGCCTGAAAATCACTTTGTGTACACATGTGTAACGGCTTGTTTTCCACCAGGAAACTGCTCAAAACAGTTCATTTCTGTAAAAAACTATGTCGCAGATGTGTTTCAAGTGGTTTCACAACATTGCAGTTAAGACTCATTGAGTTTCATTCAACTTCAGTTTTGGCCCAATGCAAGTCAATGGGGATTTCAAAAAGTGAGTATGAGATGTTGAAGTGCACTTTGAAAACAGTTGGGAAACCATCCAAACAGTTCTTAATCATAAGGGTACTGGGAATTCATCATTTAGAACTGCTTTTACCAGAGTATTTTGACTTTTCACAAAGTTAGATTTGAAGGTAACTTGAATTCCCATAACGCTTCAGGGCCTGAAAATCACTTTGTGTACACATGTGTAACGGCTTGTTTTCCACCAGGGCTACTGCTCAAAACAGTTCATTTCTGCTAAAAACTATTAGCAGATGTGTTTCAAGTGGTTTCACAACATTGCCAGTTAAGACAATTGAGTTTCATTCAACTTCCAGTTTTGGCACAATGCAAGTCAATGGTGATTTCAAAAAGTGAGTATGAGATGTTGAAGTGCACTTTGAAAAACAGTTGGGAAACCATCAAACAGTTCTTAACCATAGGTGCCGGGGAATTCATCATTTAGAACTGCTTTTCCAGAGTATTTTCACCTTCCACAGAGATAGATTTGAATGTAACTTTGATTTTACCT
>NW_024385299.1:0-11789 GCF_016835505.1 Polypterus senegalus
TTGGGCCCCCGGGCCCTTTTTTGGGGGGGTTAAAACTTTTAAAAAGGGGGGGCCCCCCAATTTAAATGCCCCGGAGAAAAAACCCCCCCAAAAGAATTTTTTTAAAAAAATTTTCCTTTTTTTTTTAAAATTTTAAATTTTTTAAATTTAAAATTTTTTTTCCCCTTTTTCCCCAAAAAAATAATCCTTATAAAGGGGGTTTTTTTGAAATTTTTTTGGGTTGGGGGAAAAAAACCCATTTTTTTTTTCAGTTTTTTTAAAATTTTCAAAATTTTTTTTTTTGAAAAGGGGAAATTTTTTTTTGGGCCCCTTCCCCTTTAAAAACCCAAAATTTTGGGTTTGGGTTACTTTTTTTTTAATGAACCTTTTAATTTACCTTTTTGGGGCAAATTTAAAAATGCCAAAGGGGGATTTATTAAACCTTAAATTTAAAAACCCCAAAAAAATTGAATTTTAGAACCCGGATGAAAAATTTTGGAAAGGGGGTCTGCCGGGGGGCCCTTTAAAAAACGGGGAAGGGTTTAAAATTAAAGGGCCCGGGCTTTTTCCCAAATTTTTTAAAACCCATCCTTTTAAAAAAACCCGGGGTTTTTTTTTCTAATTTTTTTGAATTATCCCCAAAAAAAAATTATTTTTAAACAAAAAAAATGGCAAATTTTTTTCCCCCTTTTTTAAAATTATTTTTTCACCCAAAAAAAAGAAAATTTTTTTACCCCCCTTTAATTCCAAACCAAAATTTTTGGGGGGCCCCCCTTTTTTTTAAACCCCGCCCCCCTTCTTGTTTTTTTGCAAACCCCCAAAAAAACCCCCCCCTCTTTAAAAAAACGGGTTTTTGGTTTTTTGAATTTAAAAATTTTCACTTTATAAGGGGGGGGGGGTTTTTTGGGGTCCCTAAATAAAGATTTAAAATTTTTTAAAACTCCCTTTAAATTTTAAAGGGTTGTCCTTTTAAAAATTTTTAAAAAATTTTTTTTTTTTTTGGATAAAGGAATTTATTGTAATTTTTTTTAAAAAAAAAAAAGGGAAAAAATTTTTAAATTTTGCTTGGGAAATTTCCCTTTAAAACCCCGCTTTTTTTAACCGGGCCTTCTTTTTATCAAGGGTTTTTTAAGAAATTTTAAAAAAAATTCCTTTTTTAAAATTTTTTTAAAAAATTTTTTCCTTTTTGGGGGAAATGCGGAAACCCAAAAAAAAAAAAGCAGGGCTCCCCCACCTTTAAAAGGGTTCCCAATTTGGGGTTTTTTTTCCCCGCGGGGGGGTTTTTTTTTTGGGTTTTAAAAACACCCCCCCTTTTTTTTTGAAAAAAGGGTTTTTTTTAAAAGCAAAGGGGTTTGGTGGATTCAATACCTTTTTAAACCCTTTCTTATGCAACTAAACCCAGTAAAATTTTCACCTTTTACTTTAACCCACATTTCCGTTCCCTTTATCGTAAACCCAGCCCCCTTTTTTGTTGTAAACAACCCTTTTTTCAAAGCCCAAATTTTAACGGCCCCAAGTTTGGGTTGAAGGTTAAAAATTTCCTTGGAAATTTATGGTGTCCTTAGATTTATCCACAGTCCTTTAATCATAACAGTTTTCTTCGGACTCAATGCCGGTGTGCAAAATTTTAACAATTCTCCATAAAATCTTAAGTTAAAAAACCTGGTAGGTACTCTATCCCTAACTTATGGGTAAAAGGTTTTAAAGTAGCAGCAAACAAACTTCATGCCTTTTAATTTTTTGAGTTATCCTTAACCAAATCCCTTTTTAGCTGCCGATTTATATTTGAAATTTAATCCCATTTATTATAAGCTGTGCAGAATTTTTAAGATGGGGGGCTCTATATTTGAATAAAAAATTAGGGTTTCCCCCCTTACTTCCCTTTCGGTCCTCAAGTTTTTTTCGAGTTCAGTATTTTATGTTTGAAGCTTTATCATGCTTAATAATCGGCTTGATCAAAATACAAAAAGGGTTTTAAAATTTTAAGTTGGTCATGGTGATTTGGGTTTTTTTTTTTCCAAAGTGAATTTTATAAAATAATGCAATTTTGCAATTTTAATTTCTTTATTAAGATTCGATTACTATTTGAGTGTGAGGTTTTTTAAAATTATTACTCCATTTTTTTGGATTTTAATTGTGAAGCCAAAGATGACACTTTGTTTAAATTCAACATTTTCACTCCCAATACACATGGGATTGGGGAATACAAAGAAATTGACTGAAAGGATTTTGAACACAAATAGGCATCATTAAGATAAGGTCCTCAAAAATTGCGTTCTTAAGCAGGTTCGAAAAGGTCTAGGATGGAAAGCTGCACAACAAAAAACCTGTGGGTGATGGGAAGGTGGCATCATTAAACCAAAACCATTCTGTTTAAATCTCGATGCAAGGACTTTGAATCGGGCTTTATAGTTTGGAACTTTAAACCATTTCCATTTAAAGGCCTTTAAGGGGCTCCCGCATGTCAGGGGACAGGTCTGACCAAGGACCTTGTTACTCACACCCTTTATCACGGAAACATCTAAATGGTCATTCTGGCTAGCGGCCAGACTCCAACTCACGACCTCTTGATTATGAATCAGCAGTTCTTACCGCTGCAGCACCCAAGTTGTCGTGTCAGTGTCGTACCCTAACCTGATTTTCTTTTTTTTTTCCAGTTGTTATATTTTTGAATAAAAGTGCACTAGTTCTGTTATATTTGTACCTTATTGTGAAAGTGTTTGATATTTGGACTTTAGTCTTCACACATTATATACTTCATGCCAACATTTTAAGTATGTGTTCAACATTTCTTGCATTTCTCACATTTCCTGTCATCCTACATTTACACTGATCGTTGTAATCATGGAACACAAATGAAATGTATGTATTGCAAATGGCGAAATGTATGTATTGCAAATGGCGATATATTATGTATCCTGTACAACTCCAGTCACCTCACACCCAGATAATCAGGCTTGAGCTCTGAGAATCATCTGTGTGACTTGAACTGCATCGGTGGAGGGTTGGGATAGCAGGCTGCTTGTGCTGATCGACACATTTACAACACAAAAGACGCTGGTGGTGAGGTGTGAAGGAATTTAAGGTGGCCCAGGCTTAAGTGTTTTTTCATAGGCTTCATGGATTCCACTGTTAAAGATCCCAGAGTACAGTGAGAAAAGGATCTCTGGAGTGGAAGGGAGCCATTCACAATTATTCAATTTAATCTTTTATCGAGCACATCTATCCCACTTAAAAATGTCCATAATGTTTCCAGGGCAAAATGAACCTGTGAATGTTGCAATCGAGCTCCAACTTCATTGGGTCACATGTCCTGGGTGAGTACCAAATTAACATCATTCTGGACCAAAATCTTTAAATGCAATTCAGACCACCTTGGTGTCACAATCCCTCCTAATCCACTAACCGCTGTATTCGGTGGGCTCACAGAGGGTCTTAAAGTGGAGCAGGACAAACTAACTGTCATTGCCTTTACTTCATTTTTAGCATGTAGACGTATCTCACTCAACTGGAAGAATCCTAACTCGTCTCATTATAAGTCAGTGGGTATCTGATGTTATATACTCTTTGAAATTGTAAAAAATCCGATTCTCACTTATAGGAGCTGTGCAGAACTTTTTAAAAACCTGTCAGGATCTCATCAATAACATTTTAGAATAAGCATTTAAATTTGCAGGAGGAGGACTCCGTTCTCTCTTTACTACTCTCAACTGTTTTACTCGGGCTGTTGGCCTTCCTCTCTTTTCTCATGGGTAGGAGTAATTGACTTTAGTTTTGTTAAGTTTGACTTGATTGTATGGAATGTTTTATATGCTTTTAATAAATTCAATAAAAGATCAAAAATTACAAAAAAAGAGGATACAAATGTGATAAGTATGCTATGATATGAAATGTGTGGGCTTTTTTTACAACCTCGTTTCCAAAAAGTTGTGACATTCTGTATAATATAAAAAAAAAAACAATGCAATGATTTGCATATCAATTGAATTCTCATTTAATTGAAAATAGTACAAAGAAAAGACATGACATATGGAAAGTGGGAAAATGGACTGTTTTATGAAAAATATACGTCCTTTTGAATTTGACGCATTTCAGAAAAGTTGTGACAGGGCAACCAAAGACTGAGCACGTTGTGTGGTGCTAAATAAAAGCACACAGCTGGTGGAACATCTCACAAGTAATTTGGGGAATTGGCCGGAGTGTTACTCACATAGTTGGGCATGAAAAGGGCATCCCAGACAGGTAGGATCTGTCAGAAGTGAAAGACAAATAGTGCATCAATTGAAGAATAACGTTCCTCCACATAAAATTGCAAAGAATTACAGTACGTAATATTCTTAAAAGGTTCAGGGAATCAGGAGAAATCTCTGCACACAAGACCGGAAACAACTACTAGATGGCCGTGATCTTTGTGTCCCAGGTGGCACTTCATTAAACACAGACACGATTCTGTAGTTTAAATCTCTGATGGCACTGGGGAGCTTTAGCACACATGGCATGGGTATGCAGCATTACACGAGGTTTTTGGAGCTACATGTGCTGCCATCCAGATGATGTCTTTGTCAGGAAAGGCTTTGCTAATTTCGGCATGCATCACACCAGCATGGCTCTGTACCAGAGGAGCCTGTGGTGCTAAACTGGCCCTCCTTCATCCACTGGAAACATCTGGCACACCACAAAATGAAAAATTTAACAAAGGAGACCCTGCACTGTCCTAGACCAGGCAAGAATAGGATAATATTTAACTTTCAAAACTACAACAGTTGCTCTCCTCGCCTCCCAAACGTTTATAGAGAGTTGTAAAAAGTAAAGGGGCTGAAACACAGTGGAAGACTGGCCCCTGTGCCAACAAGTTTGAAAAGCCTCAAATTCAAAATGAGCATAGATTTTTGAAAAAGCAATAACATTTCTCAATTTTGATATCTGATGTACTGTCTTGCTACTATTTTCAGTTAAAATAATTGTTGAAATGATTTGCTAAAACTCACATTCTGTTTTTATTAACAGGGTGGTAGAAAGGGGTTTGTAAAGTGTGAACAGAGAAAGGAATTTCACATCTCACCATCAAACAGAACGTTTGTCCAGCTTCATTTGTAACTTAGAATATTCAACATTGGAACATAAGAGTGTAAGAAATTTTACAAACGAGAGGTGACCATCAGTCAATGAAGCTTGTTTGTTTAGCTAATAGCTAAGGTGTCCCATCAGCTTGCTTTACTTTAAATTCAAAAAACTGAAAAAATCTTACAGAAGAGCTTTGCCTGTGTTCCTCTGCCGTTCTCATTTGTATTGTTTTGGCTTTGTTAGCAGAAAATGTACAATCCAGGCCATGTATCTGTGAGAATGTCACCTGCACCATCAGTTATCAAGGTAAGCTGACAAGATGTGTGTTGAACTGTTATTCTAATTAGATATGTGAAAGGCACTATATAACAGATAGATTTGAAAGGCACTATATAACAGATAGATTGATTCAGCTTTTTACAGAAGCTCAACTAATAAAGCAATGAATATTCATTCAGGTGCAGGGCCTGTTTTGCCACTAAGTCAGGTAAGCTGTGCATTTCATGCCAAGAGTTTCAATATCGATGTTCGTCTCTGGATGCTACACAAGGTCTGAGTATTGCCACGTAACAAGGACTTTGCTGAACGGGCCTTTGCATACCATCGCCAAGACATCATGTGCTTGGAGAGACCTTGGAAGGGCAGTGCAGCTCAGGAGGTACTCGAGTGGGCCACCCCTCAAGTTGTGACAGCCCAGGATCTTCTTGTGGGGCAGGAGGCAGCAGTAGAGGGACTGCGGCAGGCAGAGGTGTGTGTTGAAGCTGACTCCTCAGTATCAGGACAGGAAGCTGTGGCAGGAGTAGCTGAAGGATGAGACAGCAAATCTACCGCCAAGTTTTAAACGAGGATTGTCACATTTTGAATTGTAAAGGCCTTTGATGATCCCAGAGCCGAATGGCAGACTTTTATGAAGTGGTTGGCTTTTTTTGGCAGTGCTAGCATATCTGACCACAGGCAGGTAAGCTCCGTCCTATCGTGACGTGTGATTTAGAAGAGCAATTCCCACAGATTGGAGGAGGCCATTGCAGAAGCTGCTCTTTGGGATTCTCTCTTTACAGTTGCACTTCACTCCAGTCTCTGCAGAGACAGTAGGAGATGTGACGAGTCTAGCAGCAATATTTGTAGTCTGGTAAATCATGAAGTCCTAACAAAAGCTTTTCATGCACTTTAGGGGTCTTTAGTATGTTCAGCCAGTTGATTCCTTATACACGTGTCTTACATGCCTCTGGGCTTACAAAATTGGGCTCAGCCTCTTTAGTTAGCCACGTATCAGACAATCAATGTACCTGCCGGCTGTCACCTTTAATGAAATGCGATTCACTAGAGGGACACACTCTGTGGACAGAGAAATGCATTTCCAGGAGGGCCACAGCAGCAGTGCATGAGGATGAATTCTCCGAAGTATTAAACATGGGTGGCTCGTCTATCCGCAGCAGAAAAGCTTTCTTTATAATTGGAGAGCCAGGAGGAACATTTCGAAGGACTCCAGCCAGAAGGTTCAGGGCACTGGAAGCTTTCCAGCCACATCGAGGAAAGGAGGTGGTGGTGGGAGTGAGAATTCAGCCATCCTTATCAGCAAAACATTTCATGTAATACGAGGTTAGAGAAGAGTAGTTTATCCCTCAATGGTGTTTATTCATTAGACTCACTAATGCAGACAATAGCTTAAATTTACATCTTTTGTATCATCTAATAATATTAAAATGCCAAGTTTTCAGGAGGATATTGTGACTTTTACTACCCAGATATTAATTGGGCTAACCTTGAAAACAGTGCAGCACAAGAGCAGTAGTTTGTAGATGTAATTAGTGACTGTCTATTTAACACTGGAATTACCAAAGCCTACAAAAAAACTTGTGAACCCGGTCCACCTTAAATCTGTTCATACCTCTCCGTCAGCGTCTTTTGTCTTGTAAATGTGTCGATAAACGCAAGCAGCCTGCTATCCCATCGCCGCAGCTCAATTCACAAAGAAACACGGAGCACCTTATCTTGGAGTGAGGTTCCAGGTGTTGCAGAGGGTAAATAATAGGTTGTCATCTGGAATATACACTTCGTGTGTGTTTAGGGTTGCCAGACGTCCCTTATATATGGGACATGTCCTATATTTGATCATTTTGTCCCCTGTCAAATACTGACCTTTCAGGAACACCCAAATGTCCCGTATTTAGTTCATTTTTAAATTTCGTAATAAAAATATATTTTTACTACCTTCTTATGGTACTTAGTCGTAACTTTATATGTAATTATTCTTTCTTTTCCCAGATTCTCTTGATGAAAATAAACTTGTTCAGTTGCTATGCTTGGCTGAGGACGGTGACACTCTTATCGCTTTGCTCTCCAGCCGCGCTGCTGTGCAGTTTTTTATCAGCGTTGCAACATACAGTGACTGTCAACTACTGACATGGCCCACTTTTTTTCTAACGGCCTGTATTAAATAATAATATTTCTCTGTTGTCTGTATTAAATAAATATTTTCACTGTTAAATCTTTGTCCCCATGTGCCATTGCAAACTTCAGTCCGGCTGGCTTTTATATGGAGGCTTTGGAGCAGCGGCTTCTTCCTCGCTGAGCAGCCTTTCAGGTGATGTCGATGTCGGACTCGTTATACTTGTTTGTCTGTTTGTTCCGCCGTCTTCATGAGGTCCTTTGCTGTTTTTCTGGGATTGATTTGCACTTCTTGTACTGAAGTCGGTTCTTCTCTCAGAGACAGAAAGCGCCTCCTTCCTGAGTGATATGACAGCTGGGTGGTCCCATGGTGTTCATACTTGCGCATTATTGTTTGTACAGATGAACGTGGAACCTTCTGGTGTTTGGAAATTGGATGGACCAGATTTGTGGAAGTCCACAGTTTTTTTTGTTTTTTTTTTCTCTAAGGTCTCAGCTGATTTCTTTGGATTCTTTGACCATTATGTCAATTGAGTTTGATGGTCAGCCTTAACATCCATCTACATATCGACTCCAGTTTGGCTAATTGGACATCAGAAGCTAATTGTGAAATTGCCTAATGGCGCGACATCACTTTCTGGAATCTTCCAAGCTGTTTAAAGGCACAGTTTACAAAGTGCATGGAAACTTGTGACCCACAGGAACTGTGATATAGTGAATAAAAAGGGAAACGTCTGAGGTCTGTGAACATTGTAGCAAGAACGGCTTATGCACCGCACAAAGTAGACATCTTAGATGATGTGCCAAAGTTATAGTTTGTTAGTATAAAATCTGTGGAGTTCTTTTAAAGTGAGTCTGAAACAATTCACCCTGAGTCGATGGAAACCTGGGACTCCAACTGGCATGCTCCCCACACATTAGCTGTTAGGTGATGAGGGGGTGAGAGATATTAGCCAGTTAGACACAGAGAATGATTTGGAGGCCAAAATGACCAAATGTTGGTGGTCAGTTCAGCCAGGCCATCAGGATGCACCCTACCCTTTACGAAAGTTGTCCAGGGGTGCTGTATGACCTCAGAGAGTCAGGACCACCGTTTAACATCTCATCCAAAGGACGGTGCCATTTGTACAGCCCAGTGTCCCTGTTGCTGAGTGCTGTGGTTACAAGACAATACAATACAAGACCATTTATTTGTTGTAGAGCTCAAAATCACACAAGGAGTGCCGCAATGGGGTTTAACAGGCCCTGGCGTTTGACAGCCCCCCATCCTTGACTCTCTAAGAAGACAAAGAAAAACTCCCAAAAAAAGTATTAGGGAAAAAAATGCAAGCACAGGCACAGGCAGTTCAAAGAGAGACCCCTTTACAGGTAGTTTGGGCGTGTGAAGAATAAAAGGGGCTCAATACACAGAACAGAACACAAGTAATCCTCAATACGATATATTAATAAAATAAAAAATATTACAACTACAGAGCAGAATTCAACAGTAGATGATATCCCATAATACGAATTGGATATGTTCAACAACTTGGCAGGTGGGCAGTGCCGCCAAGTGCCACACTGCAAGAAATGCCCCTCAGAAAATAAGAAGAAAAAAAAAAATTCTTTAAGAAATAAATGGTTGAAAAAAGTGATCTGCCAATGGGGTAAGAAAGTTTGACTTGTAAGGCAGCGTCTGATTAAGTAAAAACATCTAGAAATAAGAACTTTAGAAAATCCTGAAATCAGTGAATTTCAACACGTACTAAACTACATTTGCATGATATTTACAATAAATTGACCTTATTTTTTTGTAGGTGGATTGAAAAGTAGCCCAGTGCTCTCAGTTTAGGACTGTCTTCATCTCAAATTGAGACCACATATTTTATTATTATTTATTTGAATTAAGAATTCATTGCTACGTTCAAGGCACATAATTAAGATCTGATTTCCTGATAGAAGTTTTCTTCCTGACTACATAAAATAACTTCCAAAAAGGTCAGAATCACTAGCACTGCTCTTTATTAAGTATTAAGTCAGTATCCAACAGCACTGCCGTGGTGTTTACAATACAGAAACCGAGAAGAACATAAGCACATGAACACGAGTTGACACAGGAAGGTTACCGTGTGTGTAACACAAAAGTCCTGTCCATATCATTGTTGTACATTGTAGTTCAGGACTCGCAGTCAGAAACACAGAAGATAAACTTACACAATTTGAACAGTGCTAACACTGCCAAAAAAAACAGGACAAAGAAAATACAACCTAACATGCTAAAAAGCACAAAAATTAAATTATCTAATTGATTTTCAAATATTATGGTAATTATACACATCATAGACATGTATCTACAGTAGCATATTTGTGTGTTTCCCTTCAGATTATTTTGAATGTATGTAGAATTTCTGTTAATGGTTTCTGAATGACACTTTACCTAATTTACAGTCACACACTCTGAATTAGTTAACCAATCATTTTACTTCAAACTGTGTCAAGCTAACGATGTTGGGGGGTGGGGCTCGGTGATTACTGACCAATAAACTGTTTCCATTCAGCTAAGGCTTCTCTGTATGACGCAGTTGAATTGTGTCCTGTGATATTTCAGTCTGAATTACTGACAGGACAGTGGCAGTGCACTTAGGACATGTCAGATGTTGTGCATAATAAATTCTGTAGTCTACCATAAGGTACAGGATACCTTCCTGTAATATTTCTGGAGGGCAGCTGTCCTGGGCTCACTTCCAACAGCCAGCATGCAGTTATCTTGGTCCTCAGGGCTACAGAGGGTTCTTTGCTGTAGAAAAGCATCAGGATTCTTGGGGGTCTTCAAGACAAACAAAAACCAACAAAGACGACAGGTTGAAGTTATTTTATCCTCTGTAGTCCTATACAGATTTGTTATACATTTACCTATTTATGATACTGAATTAATGTGCTAATTTAAACAGAAGCAGTTATACACAGCTTGTAACTGAAATAGCAAAGAATCCCTAAAAAGGTCAAGATTGTGATATTCTGTTGAGCCCTTTTCTTCAAACTGTTTAATGTAGAACGTCATTCCTGTAGCTAACATTAAAAACAACTGCTGCCAGTCACAGATGGATAGAACTCCATAAACTGTCTTCATTTTTCCTTTAAACAATATAAAAATGCTTTACCTTAAGGACATGAACTTTTGTCTCACTTTTGTTTCCCAACCTTTTTAGGGATAGAGAAAGTTAAGGAAATGTGGATAGCACAGCTGTAAACGTGGCAATGGCATTTATCACTAAAAAAATAATAATAATTCTTATTAAATATCTTGTGTTCTAATATATCTCAAACATTCTCCTTTTAATGAATCACAACATACAACAAGCGTTAGGTTAAGAATGATATGATGTCGGTATTACTTTACCTTCTAATGTGCTACGACATGAATGAACAATTGAAATGAACCTTAAATAGATGATATTTAAAGTTTTAAGTATTCTTCAAAATGCTCCTTCATTACTTATAGCTAATGAAGAATAGTGTCAGTCAGTTTGTTATTCTGCTAGACAAAACTATTTACAATGCTAATAAATGGCTTTTTAAAAACAATTAAAGGCAAATATTTATTTCAGAATAACACAGAGTAACGTACTAATACAATGAAGAAAAGAGAACCTGGAATTCACAAATCAGTACTGAATACTGGAATAGAGAGCAGCAATAATATTCTGCATGGAAGTTTGTCTTACTATAACATATAGAGAGTAAGTCTTTATTGAGAGAAGGCATAAAAAGGTGCAACCCTGTGAGCATTAGTTGAAAGAGTAAAGTGCTAAAACACAGCGACATATAAAATGAGTTTGAATCAAATATGCATGATAAATGTTACCCTCATCCCGCATTTGAGGATTTTATTCAACACACCATCAAACTCTGCTTCTCCATAGAAACTGGTCCATCTGCTCTTAACTTCTGTGAACACGTTTAGATTATTCAAGCTTATTAAGATACCATATTTCAGTCAGATGTCTGTGTTTTCTATACTTACGTGATCCAGTTCTTTAAAGCCTCCAGTATCTTTAGAGGTCCTTGATTGCACCAGAATCTATAAATGACCTCCGTGCATTAAATTCATGATCAAGATGCTGGGTAACTGCTCATCTATCTGGCTTTGGCTTCTTGTAAAGGTCCTGTAGTGTTTTGTAGTGCCTGGCCTGTGTTTGGTGGCCGTCAACAGCTGCAAAGACGTATCTTGCTGCACAGGAAACTGCAGCTCCTGTTAAAATAAATACAATGCAGGTAAAGGTCAATGAAATAGTCAGCAGTTATTAATAAACTGGTTAGGAATTATGAACTTACGTGAGAATGGCCTGCCACAAACGGAAAGGTTTACTTTTATTTAA
>NW_024385300.1:0-5000 GCF_016835505.1 Polypterus senegalus
AACAGCCTCTGTGCAAACAGCGGGAAGCATATCTTATATCATTGAGGAGTTTTAGTTAATATGTAATACATGCTCTGATTGGGTAGCTTCTAAGCCATCCGCCAATAGCGTCCCTTATATGAAATCAACTGGGCAAACAAACTGAGGAAGCATGTACCATAAATTAAAAGACCCATTGTCCGCAGTAATCCACGAACCAGGGAAATATCCGTGATATATATTTAGATATGCTTACATTTAAAATCCGCGATAGAGTGAAGCCGTGAAAGTCGAAGCGCGATGTAGCGAGGGATTACTCTATTCCAACTAAGAATACAATGCATTTGATCCATTACCTATAAAATAAGTACGCTCTAAGTCAGCACATATTTTGTTTTATGAAACCATTTCCAAAAATATTTCAGTCAAAGGTCTGTGTTTTATGTACTTACATGATCCAGTTCTTTAAAGCCTGGGTAAGCCTCCCATATAATCTATAAATTAACTCTGTGCATTAAATTCATGGAGCTGGGTAACTGTAAATTTATTTGGCGTTGGCTTCTTGTAAATATCCTGTAGTGTTTTGTAGTGCCTGGTCTGTATTTGGTGGCTGTCAACTATTGTGTCAACAGCTGCAAAAACATATAAATGAATAATCAAATCAGTTGTGTTTTCTAAACAGTCTGAACTAAGATGGTATATGACCATCTCTATTGTGCACTTACCAGGTGGTTCACATTCTCTCTGCTGTAACTTCTTGGGTACGACTAGAAGGTGACACGTTACCAAGCATCGCTGAAGCACTAGAATTCCCCGATGATGCAGTGGAATTGGCCTCGTCTGAATTCTCGACTTCAGCAGCATCAGGCATGTCAGTGGTGACGCCAAGACATCTCTTTATTTATATGAGGCATACAGCCCTGTCGCTTGTGAGGCGTACGGATATTCTGTAGCCTTTTCAGGAGTTGTTTAAATACAGGTTCCTGCAATGAGATTACAATACAATACAATACAATACAATACAATACAGTTTATTTTTGTATAGCCCAAAATCACACAGGAAGTGCCGCAATGGGCTTTAACAGGCCCTGCCTTTTGACAGCCCCCCAGCCTTGACTCTCTGAGAAGACAAGGAAAAACTCCCAATAAAAACCTTGTAGGGAAAAATGGAAGAAACCTCGGAAAGGCAGTTCAAAGAGAGACCCCTTTCCAGGTAGGTTGGGCGTGCAGCGGGTGTCAAAAGTAGGGGGTCAATACAATACAATATACAGAACAGAACAATTCCTTAAGACAGCATAATAATAAAAATTTTAGAAGTACGGTTTAACAGTAGATGATATGACATAATTAGGTTTGGATATTTTTAGAGTCCTGGAGACCTCATCCATCTAGCTGCCTCCCCATTTGGCCATGCCACGGCTGAAACGTTGCTCCGATGAAAGGACCCTCTTTCCCATGATTCCTGTGATCCTCCATCAGGGATGACTTTACCATAGGCAGGCAAACAACTTGGCAGGTGGGCCGTGGCACCAATGCCACATTTGGGTACCGAAAAGAAACAGAATAGGTGAGGGTTAGTATTCAAATATAATTATCATGTTACTTATGTTATAGTGCTAATGACTAACAACAGAGATGCAGTATGTACAGTTAATCAGCAGCTCTAGTCAGGATATGCTAAACTGAAGTAGTGAGTCTTCAGCCGGGATTTAAAGGCTGAGACTGAAGGGGCATCTCTTATGGAAGCAGGAAGACCATTCCACAGTTTAGGGGCCCTGTAACTAAAAGCTCGACCTCCCACTGTTATTTTATTAATCCTTGGAATCCTAAGCAGACCGGCATCTTGAGATCTTAATGTGCGCTCAGGTTTGTAAGTCATGATAAGTTCAGACAAGTAAGCGGACCTTGGCCATTTAATGCTTTATATGTTAAAAGGAGGATTTTGAAATCTGCCCTAAACTTAACTGGGAGCCAGTGTAAAGATTTAAGAACTGGGGTTATGTGTTCATATTTTCTTGTTCTTGTAATAATTCTTGCAGCGCATTTTGGATTAACTGGAGGCTGTATAGAGAACAGTTTGAACAGCCAGTGAACACCGCATTGCAGTAGTCAATCCTACTAGAGATAAATGCATGAATTAATTTCTCACAATCCTGTTTATTTAGAAAGCGCCTTAATTTCCTAACATTTTTAAGATGGAAAAACATGTTTTGGACGACTTTGTAATATGCGCTTTAAATGACATGCTAGAGTCAAAGATAACTCCTAGATTGCGGGCTGATTCAGTAAAATTAATTGGGATTCCAACTGAGTTAAATGACGACAAAATATTGCTGTGATCAGCGTCATTCCCTCCAACAATTAACATCTCTGTTTTATCTGTATTTAAAGACAAGTAGTTCTCATTCATCCATTCCTTTAATTCACTAACACAACTAATTAAAGACAACATCGAAGAAACTTCATTTGATTTAAATGAAAGGTATAACTGGGTGTCATCTGCATACAGTGAAAATTAACATTATGTTTCCTAATGAGAGATCCCAGTGGAAGCATGTAAAGTGAAAACAGTAAAGGTCCCAGTACTGAGCCCTGCGGGACACCATATTGAACTTCTGTGTATAATGATGGAGTACTGTCTGCACATTTCTGTACATACTGGAATCGATTTGATAAATAAGAACTGAACCAAGCGAGCACGGGGCCTGTAAGCCCAACATCGCTTTCTAGCCTGTGCAGTAAAATAGAATGGTCAATGGTGTCAAATGCTGCACTTAAGTCCAACAACATAATTACAGTGGAATTTCCTTCATCAGAGGATATCAGAATGTCATTTACAACCCGTGTTAGTGCCGTTTCTGTACTATGACCAGTGCGAAAGCCAGACTGGAATTTCTCAAATAAATTGTAATGCGTAAGGTGTGACTGAAGCTGACTGGCGACTACTTTTCTAGTATTTTAGAGAGAAATGGTAAATTTGAAATAGGCCTATAGTTATTTAGTATGTGTGGGTCTAGGTCTGACTTTTTAAGTAAAGGTTTAATGACTGACACTTTTAGTGCATCAGGTACTGTGCCATGCAGTAATGAACTATTGATAACGGTTAGAATAGGGCTGCAAGAACATCCATTGCACTTTTACTAGTTTTGTTGGCACTGGATCTAGGGAACAAGTAGTGGGCTTCATTTTAGTAATTAAAGTTAAGACTTCCTGTGAGTTACAGGATTAAAATTATTAAAGTGCTGAATGCAATGTGCACAGGGTCTGCTAAGCTAGTATTTGGTTTGTACTGTGATGCTGAGATCTGGGATCTTATATTTTTAATTTTCTCATTGAAGAAGTTCATAAAGTCTGTACTGCTAATATCTGTTGGTATTTTGCACTGTTGATCTGAATTCCCATTTGTTAATTTAGCCACTGCTCTAAAAAGTACCCTAGGATTTTTATTATTGCTATCTATTAATGTAGAATAGTATTCTGAGCAGCTTTAAAGAGGGCTTTTTATATTTATTAACACTCTCTGTCCATGCAATTTGAAAGACATGTAGCTTTGTTGTTCTCCATCTGCGCTCCAGTTTTCGACACTCTAATTTAAGAGCTCGAGTATTTTCATTAAACCAGGGAGAGTTTCTATGTGCTTTGATCACTTTTGCTTTTAGGGGAGCCACTGTGTCCAGAGCATCTCTCAAGGTCACATTATAATGTGATATTAGCTGATCTAAATTGTTTTCCACGTTTACATTTGATGTTAACTGATCTAAATGGTTTTCCACAATTACACTCGACTTACTCAAGGTATCTATAAATTTTGAAGCAGAATTACAATCTAGATGTCGCACTGTCTTTGTTTTAATCTGAGTGCGCTGGCATGGGCAGAACTAAATCAAATGTAATTAAGAAGTGATCGGAAATAACTACATTTAATGGAGTAATATTTAAATTTTGAATTTCAACTTTGTAAGTTATAATTAAATCTAATGTATGGTTATGATTATGAGTTGGACCTTTGACAATCTGACAAAATCCTACTGAATTTAACAAATAAGTAAAACATTTGCTAAAAGTGTCAGTTTCCACATAAATTGTCATTAAAACCCCCCTTCGAACTGGATTAATTTATAGCCAAATCAGCAGAAGGTTGCTAAATTCAGTCTGAACAATGAATATGGCCTGGTGGTCTGTAGACAAACACTATAATTGTGTTGGAATCTGTTTTAATTTTTAAAAATAATGCCTAAAAAGGATGTAAAGTTCCTAAATTTTTAGGAGTGATTTGAAATTTGTTACAATGAATTTTTCCCAAAGGCCTCCTCGCCCGAATCTCTAGACATGAAGGGCGGTTCAACTGGTGGCCCTCGTAGGAACATGTCATATTTACTAACCCGGGTTTCAGTAAAGCCGATGATTTTGCTTAATTTTAATCATTTAAAAACGCTTTAGTGCCAAGGGCAAATTTAATAAACAGCATTTAAAACTGCATGGATCTTTCGAACTGCTGATATATTATTTTTTTTTAATTTGAATTAAATTTCTATTACAGATGCCCATGGTGGGTTCGGGTTTTTTATCCCTTGGTCTAATTATACACCTTTTTTTTTGGTTCTCAATTAATTTATGGTTTTTATCAAGACTAAATTCGGATCCCCCAAACGGTTAGGGGAAAAGTTTAGGAAAAACGGTGGGATAAGAACAGCCTGTGATTTAGATCACATGACGGGCCCTGGATGGTGCTCAAATAGTCAACCCAGGGGGTTTTGCCATATTCAAAATCCCGGCCCCCAAAAATTCCCAATTGTTCACAAATGCTTGCTTTTATTTCCACCGGTTTCGATAGTGAAAGGGAAAGCTCTCATAAAACACCCCCTCTATATAATCTTGGGAAGGGGCCAATACAATTAAATTCACATTTTGTTTTAGCTTTTGGTGCAGAAAATGAAGTTCGCTTTAATACCTCAGATTGCTGTAAATTAATATCATTAGTGCCTACATTCTGCAAAAAAGTGATACTTCATTGCACGGTC
>NW_024385300.1:10000-49098 GCF_016835505.1 Polypterus senegalus
TTTGTTTTTGGGGGGGCTGCTCCCCCTGCCCGTGGTTGAATGACAGTCTGTCTTCCATAGATGCTTTTGGGTCTCTTGCATTTTTTTTCCCTTGGTGGGGAACCCCCTAAAATTTAGAAACCTTGCAATATATATATATATGTGTATATATATATATATATATATATGTATATATATATATTGTGTGTGTTTTATATATATATATATATATATATATATATTTTTTGTATGTATATCTATACTAATAAAGGAAAAAACATACTATCTCCTCACTCCTCACTCCCCCTCTCACTAATTCTCCAACTTCCGGTAGGTAGAAAGGGGAAATTTGGGGGCTCATTCTTCCCCAAAAGTTGGACGGTTTCATTTAAATTCCCCCTAATGGTCATAACTGGAAGGGATTTTTTTTCCTCTGTAAAGGGTGAGGAAAACCTAAAAGGGGGGGAGTTTGGGGTGACATCATCACGCCTCCCGAATCCGTGAACGCTTCACCGGTATGTAGAAAAACCAGGAAGACCACAAAAAGGGGGGTTTTTTTGGGGCGGTAAAAAGGGGGGTGCCTACCTTTTTGAGTGCTGCTACCTGGAAAAAAAGCAAGGTGTAAACCTAAACTTTTTAAATTCATAGACAGGCTACGCTGGCGTTTCACATAATTCCTAAAAAACCAAAAAAGAAAAGAATTAATAATTTACAAAAAAAATAAAAAAAGGGAAGGGGGAAAAGAAAGGGACATTTGGGGGGGGTTCTGGGTTTTTTTTTTTTTTTTTTCCCCTTTTCCCCCCCAAAACCTTTTTCCAAAAAACCCAGGGGGGAAAAAGGCCTTAAAAAAAGTTTTTTTTTTTTTTTTTTTTTTTTTTTTTTTTTTTTTTTAAAAAAAGGGTACTTTAAAAAAAAAGGGGGGCAAACCCAACCCCCCCCCCCCCCCCCCCCCCCTTTTTTTTTTTTTTTTTTTTTTTTTTTTTTTTAAATTCACCCCTTTAAAAACCGGGAAACCACAAAAAGGGGGTTTTTGGGGCGGTGGGGTGGGGTTCCTCCTTCCAAGTGTGCTACCCCAAAAAAAGCGGTGTCCAAATTTAAAATTAAATTATGGGTAGGGGTTTTCCAGCCGTTCCATAAAATTTTAATGAGGGGCCGGGGATTTGGATTTTGTCCTTTGTAATAATTAAAATTTGGGGAATTCTTATAAAATTAAAAATTTTTTATTAAATTAAAAGGGGGGGAAAAGGGTATATTTATTTATAATTAATAATTTTGGGGGTTTAAACACACTAACCCGGGCCTCTTACAAACACATTAAATTTCCTATTTTTAAAATTTTTCCCTTGGGAAGTAAACCCTGCAGGCTCCCAGCTTGAAAAAATTGCATTTAATCACTTTTGCATTCGAAGGGGAGTTTTTTCAATAAGGTTTTTCCTTTTAAAACCCCCGTTACATTATAAAGCCACGAATTTCCCACCACCAGTTTGAAAAAGATTAAAAAAGGTTAAAAAAAAACAATACCAATTAATTTAAAAAATTGATTAACCATAAATATTTTTGGAAAAAACCACCTCCTTCCATTTTATAATTTTTATAGAAATGATTAAAGAGCTAAAAATAAAAGGGGGGGTTTAAATTTAGGCGGTATATTAAGAACACCTAAAATTCAATCTATTCACGTTATTTTAAAATGTTTCCTTTTCTTTTCATTACTTCTTTATTTTACTTTCGCTCTTGGGCGGTATTTTACTAAAATAATATATATTTCCTCCAGGGGCTGAACTGATTCCTGACATTTTTAAAAAGGGTCTCCTGCCCACAAATGGGAGCCAGGGGCCCGCGTCCCCCTTTGGGGGTATCGTTCCCCTTAATAAGTGAGCACTTTTTTTTTTTTTTTCCCCCCCTGATAAGCCCAGAAGGGGTTTAAAAACAGGCCCCTTTTTTCACAAGGCAAAATAATTTTAAAAAGGCTTCAATTTTCTTTTCCTTTTCTCCTCAGCGGGATTATAAACCCCCATGGGGGACTAAAATCCACGGGGAAATGGCAGGGGCCACCAGTCACCAAGACCTTGGCGCTTGCCCAAAGGCGTCATAGCTCGAACACACCTTTACAAAAAAAAAAGGCAATTTCCTTTCTTTCCCCTTTTTTCCTTTTACCCCAAACCAAATTTTCCTTTTAACCCGGGCCAGAGGCCCCAAAAATAACAATTTGCGGGACCCCTTCCCAGAAGGCCCCAAAATTTAGCGTTCACATAGAAAAGAATTTCTTCCCACCCAAACGCCTTTCTCTCTACCGGAAACCAATAATTTTCTTGTTGGTTATTTTACCTTTTAAGTCAAAAAATTATTTACCCAAACCACCCCAGAGGCTCTGTCCTGATTTTTAAAATTAATTTTTACTGTTTAATAATTTTAAAACTTTTTCATTTTTTCCCCGCACCCCAGTGCCAAAGCTTACCAACTTAGACTAAAACTTCCCCAAATATTTTTTATTTTTTTTATTTGGTATAAAAATATATATATTATAAATACACACACATTATTAGTTATATATATATATATATATATATATATATATATATATATATATATATATATATATATATATATATATATATATATATATATATATATATATATATATATAAAAAAAAATATATAATTTTTTTAATATTTAAAAAAATTAAGTTGAAGATATTTTTGGATATTAATATGATATTATATATATATTATTTTGTTGTTATATATATAAAATTATATATATATATTTTAAAAAAAAAATCCGTAGAAAACAGAAAAAAGGGGGGGGTTTAGGCGTGGTAATTTTTCTGATGCATACGAAAACCTTTGTGCGCTCCCCAAATACCAAAACAATTTTTTGACAATCATGTTACTTTTTTTTTAAAAGCCTTTTCTTTTCTAACTTTTTTAACACATGACATCCCCAGGGGTACTATATATATATATATTTTCCCGAACTCAAACAGTGACAAAACAATTACATTGACAATCATTTGTTATTTTCAAAATTTTTCCTTTTCTTTTTCCTTCTTTAAAACAACTACTTCCCCCTTTGGTTTTCCCCAGTATATTTTTTTATATATATATATATATTGTGTGTATATATATATATATTTTTATATCCGTCATGAAAATTGGACCCCCTTTTAAAAGCATGGGTTTTGTAACATTTTTAATAAAGGGTTATTTCATCCCCGCAACAATACAGAAAATTAAAAGTAACCCCTAAACAAAGAAAACTGAAGAAAAGTCTTTTGATCTTCTGTAAATGCTTCTCAAAAAGCCTATTCTAACTGGGGAAAAGAAAACCCCCTTCCCCCAATAGCAGGACCTCCTTTGGAAATAACCAGTGAGCGGGTTTTTTAGCCATCACCAGTCTTCGAACCCCTCTGAAATTTACCCCCCTCCAATCAGAACTTTTTTTAGCTGTGAGATGTTTGAGGCTTGCATTTGGCCCTTTTTAAACACCCCAGCCTCAATGGGATTCAAATCTGGACTTTGACTTGGCCATTCCCGGACCCCCATTTCTTCTTTTTTTGCCAATCTTTGGTTGATTTACTAGTATGTTTTGGGGCAGCATGTTTTTGGGCCAGTTCCCACTTTAATTTTTTAACTGATGGTCCCACATTTCTTCAAGCCCCTTTTGATACACAGGAATTCATGTGGGCTTTTGGTGACTGACCAGGCCTGGCAAAAACAGCCCCAAACCATGACACCCACCTCCTTACAGTTGGTATGAGGTTCTTTTCTTGGGAAAGCGGTTTGGTTTTAAAACATGTCCTCTGCTGTTGTGTCCCAAAAAATTAATTTTGGACCTCCATCCAAAAAAACATTATTCCCGAAGTCCTGGTCTTTGTCAACTTTTTCTCTGGCAAAAGTCAGTCTGGCCTCGATGTTTTTTGGAAAACAAAAAGGTTTTTCCTTGCACACCTCCCATGCAAGTTAAACGCAGTCTCTTTTGATTGTGGGCATGTTTTACATCCAGTAGCCAGAGCCTGCTGTAGTTTCGAATGACACTTTTGGGTTTTGGGACCCCTTTTTTTCATCTTGGGGCTGCTCTTGGGGGGAAGCTGGGGACCAGTCCTGGGCTTTTGGAGTTGTTTTGAAACCCCCCACTTGTAGCTTTTCGGGCAGTGGGAAAGCGATTTAAATCTTTTTAGATCTTTTTTTAAAACCTTCCCAGACTCATAGGCTGCTACAATCTTTTCTGAAGTCCTCACAGCTCTTTTGTTCTTTCCTGGTGCTACCCCACTTCAACAGTCAGGGAAAACCAAACTAAATGTTGAGGTTTAAAAAGGGCAACCTTTCCAAAAATGCAGGTAACAATCTCAAAATTTCCCCGGGGGATATACCTGTGTGAGATCTGAGCCAATTTAAAAGGAATAATGGAGGGGGTCCTATCTTTTCCCCAGTTAGAATAGGCATTTTGTGAATGCATTTTCAAAAATCTTAAAAACTTTTTATTTTTTGTTGTTGGATTCCCAATCCTTTTTAAACAATAAATAACATTAAAAATAATGTTTATTATAATTTGTTATATGTGTATATATATATATGTATAATTTATATATATGTGATATATATATATATATATGTTTTTATATATATATATATATGTATATGTATATATATATATATATATATATATGTGTATGTATATATATCTATACTAATAAAAAGCCAAACCCCTCATCACCACTCACTCACTGACTCATCACTAATTCTCCAACTTCCCTTGGGTGGAAGGCTGAAATTTGGTTGGTTCATTCCCTACAGCTTCCTTACAAAGTTGGGCGGGTTTTTATATCGAAATTCTGCGTTATGGTCATAACTGGAAGCTGTTTTCTCCATTTACTGTAATGGAGATGAAGCTTGATGCCGTGGGGGCGGGATTTTCGTGTGACATCATCACGCCTCCCACGTAATCACGCTTACATAGAAAACCAGGAAGACCTCAAAAGGCTGGAAAACATGCATTATATAATTGAGAGGCAGCGAAACAATAAGAAGCGGCGGTGACATATACAACCATATTCATGAGTTCTGCTACTTGGAAACAAAGCGCGGTGTAAACCAAAAAGTTTAAATTTGGTTCATAGACAGGCTCCCGCTGGCATTTGTAATTAGTGCCTGCCCATATAAGGCGTCCATCAGCCAATCAATGCCAAACTCCCTAAATATTCACGGGTGAAGGACTTGCTTATGGGAGGAAGATGAGATGGTCAGGGTGGTGTTTGACACAAACTCAAGCGAAACTGCGAGAAAAGTTTTAAGTGCCAGGACTAAGGTAACATTAAATACAGCCATGGACATATGCGAGATGGCACCAGCACAGCTGGGAACCTTGATGCATGTACCCGAAGCGGCTCACGTGAACTGCGCGTGCACAGATAAAAGGCAACAGTTTAAAAGGGGCCTGAACAAAAACCAATTACACAATTGAAAAGGCAGCAAAAAAGGGAGGCGTCTGATACAACAAGCATATTCATAAATCCAGCTCCTCGAACAAAGTACACTTTGGGAAAAAAGTCAATGTCCCTAAAGGGGAAGACAGTGTAAAAAAACCCGTGCATGCAGTTTGTCAGGTCTCAGATAAAGAAGAACAGGCTGTTTATTGATGCAGAAAAAAGCGAATCGATGAAAGAAACCTGTCATCTTTACAACGATTGACAAACACGGAATGTAACTGAACACAACACATCCTACAAATCGAACCTGATTGAAAGAAATAATGATAATCAAATCCTTGATGACGGCAACACTCAGTAACACTCACAAAACAAATACTATATATTGACAGTCAATTTTCGTTATTTTAAAATGTTCCCTTTTTTTTTCATAACTTTTTAACACACATACTGCTACGCTGGGTATATATATATGTATATATATATATCGATCTACATCTCGAATAATGGATACTTTATTTGCCATCAATGATTGTTTTGGTAAAGCATACTCAGTGTATTCATTAGATGAGCGGTAAAAAGTAAGGCGAGGATGACTTATTGAGGCATGCAGGCTGTAGTCGCGTCAACTCTATCTGAATTGATCACATTTGAAAAATATATCTTTTCAAGTTCTATTTAGTCCATATGTGTCAAACTCAAGGACGCGGCCACATCCGACCAGGCGTGTAATTATATCCGGCCGAGATCATTTTATATACTGTATTATTGTTATTAATGGCCGGGTATATGGGCGCTGGTAACACAATAAACTACAGATCCCACCAATACAGCGCAACTGCTGCCTTGCCCGAACACTTACCGCGTTAATCAAGTCTACCTTATGATGCTGCAAGTTATTGCGAAGCTAGCTCACGATGCTGAAGAGAAAAGTTGATTCTGAAAATAGAGCCTTTAAAAACCGATGGGAGGCTGAGTATATGTTTACTGAACCCGTGTGTCTCATTTGTGGAGCTAATGTGGCTGTAATTACAGAATTTAATCTAAGGCGGCACTATGAGACAAAACATCAGGGTAACCTGAATGCAATGCAGAAGATACAGAAAGCAGAATAATTAAATAAGAATCTGACACTTCAGCGGACGGTTTTACCCGTGCACAATCACAAAGTGATTTCAAGGAACTGCTTTTATGGGAGACACAAATGCACCACACCTTGCCCACTTTCCCTGTTGCCAAGTAATGTTAAACCAAGTCGTCACTCTGGTGTTCCCAAATCGCACTTTGCTGATAAACTGAGCACTGGCACTGAGTTTACGCGGCGCTTTGGTGACTTTGAAGAACAAAAAGTCCGTCTACATGACTCGAACCTTGTATGTTTGGTAGCACATATCTGTGTGTGAAGCTCTTCTCAGTGATAAAGACTAACAAAACAGCACACAGGAGTCGCCTCACTGATGAGCACCTGCAATCCATCCTGAGAATCTCCACAACACAGAACCTCACACCAAACATAAGCGAACCTGTTGTCACAAAAAGATGCCAGGCGTCCAGCTCTAAAATGACATATGAGCAAAGACAACTGAATGATTTGATTTATTGCTGAAAGGAACACATTTTATTTATATTTCTAGGTTTTGTTATGCAGCATGTTCATATTTGAATTTATATAATTTTGACAGGATATATTTTTATGGAGAGCAAAATCTTTTGGGATATTTAAAATCTAAGTTTATTTTTATATAAAATTACATAAGAGTAAAAGAAATTTGAATGTTTGTTCTTTTAACGTTTACTTTATTTCTAACTTGTATAATTTAGACAGGATATATTTTATGGAGAACAAAATATTATAAGTTGTTTAAGGTTTGAGTTGATTTATTCACGAATAATATTCCTGTCTGTTTTACCATTCCTACCAAAGATATTTCTGTCGACTAAATAAAAATTCCTTCTATTTAAAATTTAAATAGAACTTGAACAAATCGATAGTTCATAATATCCGCATAGACTTGCGTAGGCCGGGAGTTATCCGTTTTAACAAACAGCGTATTGCACTGATCTGGAAATAGCTGTGTGTGTATATATGTAGATATGTATGTATATGTATATATATGTTTATATGTGTGTGTGTATATATATATATATATATATTTATGTATATATGTATATATATGTATGTGTGTATATGTGTATATATATATATATGTATATGTATATATGTGTGTGTGTATATATAAAGTGTGTATGTATGTATGTATATATGTATGTAAATATGTATATATATGTATAATAAAATTTAATAAAATACAATCTAGTGTAATCGGTTCAGTATTGTTATTTATACATGTGGTCTGTGAGCTAATGCTCAAATACTGCATTTTTACGTTTAGAGCTGAGAATAACAGGTTCAGAAAAATTTTATTTTCTATTTACAAATATATATTGAGCCATCTGTTATATTTCTCTATTTCTTTTTTTAAACTTATCTACCATGTACCTGAAACTATCGGAAAACCTTCAGCCCACTTGATTCTACAGTTGGATTAAACAGATCTCGAATGTATTTTACTATTTAGGAAATGTTTTTTAATGTTTATAAGTAGTAATGAACTTTCTACATAAAGCACCATCTTTATTTCTGTGTGCTTTTCTTTCGGTTTAAAATATCGGGAGAGTTACCTGTGGTTCATATCAAAGTTTCAGACCAAAAATGAAGGAAATGATAGAGCATTTCAACAGCATTCCTTACCATTGACCACCTCCACACCCCTTGTGAAAGTTGCCAAAAGGCAAGTTTTGTATAATCAGATTTTTGTACAGTTGCATCTATTATACAACGCAATTATTTTGAGTACAGGGAGTGATTGTTTACAACATTTAATTACTGATACATTTTTTCCAGGGTAGCCAATTTCATTAGGTAAACCAAGGCACACTCTGTTTTTTGAAAATACTGTGTTCCTGGAATCTGACAATTCTGTTCCTTCAGGTAACTAGTCTTTTTTTGACTATATTTGATAATATATCTGCTAATAATACAGCTGTTATTTTTAATTTGTACCACATAAACAGCATTTTTTAATCTAGAGCTAAAAAGCAGTATTGAATATTATTAGATATGTATTTAAAATTGTCTAGTACAGTTATCATTATTATGTATTCGGGGAAGTAATTATTCTGTAACTAATTAGATATTTGATGCTAATGTTCATGTTTTCCGTTCATTATTTACTATTATTTTTATTTCTGTACAAGCTCTGTTATCTTTTTTCCCTTTATATCCTTTTTAAATGTATTTGCATGCATTTCAATAAGCAACCTCCTAGGGTTACCGTATCTGTCTGTCCTGTCCACAAAAAAAGAGTTTGGCTCCCACTGGCCTGATTACGTGATATTTGGTTCACTAATCTTCAAGTATATCTACCATACATGGTACATTTTTTTGAGGGCGTCTTAAATGGAGTTTGGAATGGTGGCTCTGAGGCTAGGATATGTGCTGGTATCCGAAGTTGCTGGTTGAATCGTCAATCCCAAAAAGGAGATCCTACTCTGCTTGGCCCTGAGCAAGACCCTTAACCTGTAATTGCCCCGGGGGTGCTGTACAAGGGCTGACCCTGCATTGACCCCAAAGGGCTTGACCAATTCCTAATACAAAAATTTGTTGTTTCAAATTCACCTGAAAGAGGTCACTTCAGCTTGTATAGTTTGTATATTTTCCTTTTTTACTCATCTGAAGCCTCCTGGCGAAAACAATACCCTAATACAGATTAGTCAAACCTGCAGCACAAGCCGTGCATCTGGTACCCAGCTCCTTCTCCTGTTGTGAGGTAGTTAATTTTAAAATATAAAAAAAAGTCACTTGTATACAGAAATAAGCATGTGGAAAGGAACAAAGGAACTATGTAAGCATCGATCTATAATTATAGAATGAACAAATATGTACTCATTATTAATTTACATTAAATAATTTTACGACTGCATTAGCTGGACACTTTCATGGTTCAATATTCCTCTGAAACTAAAATTGTCTGCATTGCCCCAGTCTCTTTCCCCTATCATGGCCCGAAGCATCCAACAATTTTACCTTGAGACTTCAAAAGAGATTTTAACTTTTCATCAGGCACTTTTTTCAAAAATGTTATGTTTAACACTAAATTACCAGAGCCAACAAAAAACTCAAAATTTCCCCAGCCAACCTTAAATCCCTTGCACCTCCGTCACCCTTTCTTTAGTCTTCTAAAATTGCCATAAGCCCAAGCCGCAAGCAGCCTGCTATATCCAAAACCCTCCTAGCCTCAAAGGGCCCAAAGAAGTTCTCCTAGTTCCGCCTTGATTGATTACCCGGGGAGAGCTACTCTGAATTATAAGGGAAAATAACTTGATGTGTGTTTTGTGTCTAAACAATCTTTGTAAACAAATCATTAAAACAGAAAAGTTTTCATGTTTTAGTAATAAATGACAAAATGTCACATGAACTATATAATATTAAAAGGCTAATGGCCAAATATCAAATAAACACTTCCATAAAAGGGCAACTACAATACAACAGCTTCCGTGGTGCAGCGGTTAGACTGCCATTTTTTCGAAGGTTGTGAGTTGAAACCAGCTCCTGGGAAATTTAGTATTTTGGTAGTGAGCTGCTCTTACTTTTTACTATACAATAAAACATACATTTCATTTGCGCTGTAACAGCCGGTGTTAATTTATAGACTGAAAAGCTAGCATTTTTTTTACTCTTATTTTCTCAGTCCGCGATCCGATATAACGTCTAATGCCTCTCCCAGATCTGACACGGTTACTTTTTACTAAAACTGGGAATAACTATAAATGTGATTGGTGTTTTGAGACAATGGAACTGGACATTCTCTGATCTGGAGGGGGAAACTGACACTACAACGCTGGTGAATCTGCCTTCTTCATATCTTACCGTCACTTGATTTTTTTTTTTCAGTTTTATTGATGTTCCTGTTCGCTGAATTAGTATGCACCTTTATTCCATGATGTCAAATAACAATTTCATGATCTGTATAGTACATTTGAAAACATTGTGGCAGTGATGCAACTATTCATATTTGAGCTCCTCTGAAAGTTGAGCAAAGACATCTTTTTCTCAGTGCTTACCGTGTATGGCTTGTACAAATACATGTGCGTGCATTCGCAAGTCAAGCATGTTATATCACAGCAACTGGCCATCTGCATGCTCCTGCCGCCTGAATAAGCTCCGCCTTTTGGTACACGATGTCAATGCAGCACTGGGGAAAAAAAGAAAAAACACGAATATATGTGACATTTTGGGAAGGAAATAATTTTATGACCTGAATAGTACCAATCAGAAAACAGCATGCACTAATGCAATATTATTTAAAAGCGAACAATGTCAGATCAGGGTGTAAATGTATGGCATATCTAAAGTGAGCTTTTCAGTTTTATTTCTCGGTCTCGTTCACGCTGTCCCTTGCCCTTCCCAAACTGACTCTAACTAACAGCCAGTATAAATTCACATTGATCTGGCGTGTTCCCCGGTCTGCCTTAACATATGTACCCGAAGCTGAAGGCTTATTCAGTCGCGGCGGAGGGACACAGGTGGGCCCGTTGCTGTGGATATAACATACTAGACTTGCGGCGCCTCGCATGTACTGTACAAGACATGCACGGTAAGCACTGAGAAAGAAGAGTGTTCTTTTTCTCAAATTGCAGAGGGGCTTGCATCACTTCTTACAGAAAAAGGGAACAACATTTTTATATAGCACATTTTCATACAAACAGTATCAAAGTGCTTTACATAATAAAGACTAGACAAATAAAAGACACAATGAAAACAAAAAAAATTAACATTAATTAACATAGAATAAGAGTAAGGTCCAATGGCC
Organism: Polypterus senegalus; assembly: GCF_016835505.1. Lineage (NCBI taxonomy): Eukaryota > Metazoa > Chordata > Cladistia > Polypteriformes > Polypteridae > Polypterus > Polypterus senegalus. The sequence goes on from NW_024385300.1 coordinate 21,282, forward strand.
AGGGGGGGCAGAAAAAAACAAAAAAAAATCAGCGGCTGGGAAAAAAAAAAAAAATCTGTAGGGATTCCCGATCCATGAGACCCCCCAGTCCCCCTGGGCATTCTACCCAACAAATGAAACAGTCCTCTTTGGATTTAGGGTTCTCATGGAAGGACTTGATGATGATGGTCCGTAGACTTCTGCCTTTTAATCCATCCATCATTGTTGGAGCATCATGAAACTTTGAGTAGGTGGGTGGCGCAGCCACCACCACAAAAACCGGGAAAAGAAACAGAAGAAGAGTAGGGGTCAGTTCAGATTTTAGAGCCACCATGAATAGTTTTTATGATGAATTGAACATACAGAGTATCAGGATTAAGTTAAATTAGGTTAAATTGAAGTTATAAAAAGGCTACGTTAAAGTAATATGTTTTCAGCAGTGTTTTAAAGTGCTCTACTGTATTAGCCTCGCTAATTTCTTTGGCAGGCATTCCAGATTTTAAAGGGGCATAGCAGCAGAAGGCCGCCCTCACCACTTCTTTTAAGCTTTGTTCTTGGAATTCTAGGCCCATGGATAAAGCAAAGAAGATGCAACATCGGCAAGCTTTTGTTCCCAGACTGCGCTTCCCCAGGAAAGCAAACTCAGTCAGTGTCAGGCCTCTTCAGTGTAATAGTAACCACAGCACAGAGAAGTTGTACATTGAACATGTACACATGTTCTAACGTAAAGGACAGTCCTTGGGGGTGTGTGAACTGTTAACATTTGAATCTGATGATTGCATATATTGGAAAGACCCTCTGTACTATTCTTTCCTCTGCATGTCCTGGAATACAAAAGAAACATTACTTTGCAAAATTTGGGCAGTGGCAAGATCGAGAAAAAACAAAAAAAAACTGCAATCACTGATTAGAAGCGCAAGAAGGCAGGAAGAATATGAATAATGTTGCATCAATGCCACAATATTTTCTGAAATGTACTATACAGGTCATAAAATGTGCTATTTGACATCATGGACCATAAGGTGCATACTAATTCAACATGAGCAGGAACATTCAATAAAACTGAATAAAAAATTCAATTGATGGTGAGATACGAAGAAGGCAGATTCACCAGCGTTTGTGTGTCAGCTTTTACCCCTCCAGATCAGAGAATATCCAGTTCCATTGTCTCAAAAAACCACTCACACCTACAGTCATTCCCAGTTTTAGATAAAAAGTAATCGCGTCAGATCTGAGAAGGAGGCGTGGGGGCTGGGGCATTGGACGTTATATTGTGATCGTGACTGAGAAAATAAGAGTGTATAAAGACGCTAACTTTTACAAGTCCTATAAATTTACACCGGCAGTTACAGACACAAATGAAATGTATGTGTTAATTGTATAATAGTAACAATAAGAGCAGCTCACTACTCAAAACAGTAAATTTGCAGGGTAGCTGGTTTCAAACTCACAACCTTTTGAATTATAAGTCGGCAGCTCTAACCGCTGCACCATGGAAGCTGTCGTTTTGTAGTTGCCCTTTTTATGGAAGTGTTTATTTGATATTTGGCCTTCAGCCTTTGCATCTATACTAAAAAAAGACAAAGCCCTCACTGACTGACTGACTGACTGACTCACTGACTCACTGACTCATCACTAATTCTCCAACTTCCCGTGTGGTAGAAGGCTGAAATTTGGCAGGCTCATTCCTTACAGCTTACTTACAAAGTTAGGCAGGGGTTTCATTTCGAAATTCTGCCGAGCGGTCATAACTGGAACCTACTTATGACATATATCGACCATAGCCTGCAGCTCGTTCGGTGCGTGTGAGGTGAGTTAGGTCCTCCATCAGCACACCTCCACGTAATTGACTGACTGCCTATATAAGGCCATCCGTCCAGACAATCCAATAGACATGCTGCTGCTGAATCAATCAATCAATCAACATTTATTTAAATAGCACATATTCATACAAAAAAATGTAGCTCAAAGTGCTTTACAAAATGAATAGAGAAATAGAAGACACAATAAAAGATAAACATAAGTCAACATTAATTAACATAGAATAAGAGTAAGGTCCGATGGCCAGGGTGGACAGAAAAACAAAAAAACTCCAAAGGCTGGAGAAAAATAAAATCTGTAGGGGTTCCAGACCAAGAGACCCCCAGTCCCCTCTGGGCAATCTACCTAATATAAATCAAACAGTCCTCTTTGTATTTAGGGTTTTCATGGAAGGACCTGATGATGATGGTCACGTAGACTTCTGGCTTTCAGTCCATCAATGTTGGTGCATCATGATGCTTTGAGTAGGTGGTGGTAGCGCAGGCCGCCACCACAAAGAAACGGAAAAAGAAACAGAAGAGAGAGTAGGGGTCAGTATGGATTTTAGAGCCACTGTGAATAGTTATTATGAAGAATTGAACATACAGAGTATCAGTATTAAGTTAAAGTGAAGTTATAAAAAGGCCATGTTAAAATAATGTGTTTTCAGCAGTGTTTTAAAGTGCTCTACTGTATTTGCCTGGCGAATTCCTATGGCAGGCTATTCCAGATTTTAGGTGCATAACAGCAGAAGGCCGCCTCACCACTTCTTTTAAATTTAGCTTTTGGAATTATAAGGAGACACTCATTTGAAGATCTAAGTTTATGATTTGGAATATAACGTGTCAGGCATTCCGATATATAAGATGGAGCGAGATTATTTAAGGCTTTATAAACCATAAGCAGTATTTTAAAGTCAATCCTGAATGACACAGGTAACCAGTGTAGTGACATCAAAACTGGAGAAATGTGTTTGGATTTTCTTTTCCTAGTTAGGATTCTAGCAGCTGCATTCTGCACTCGTTGCAAGTGATTGATGTCTTTTTTGGGTAGTCCTGAGAGGAGTGCGTTACAGTAATCTAGTCTACTAAAAAAGCGTGAATTAATTTCTCAGCATCTTTCAATGATATAAGAGGTCTAACTTTTGCTATGTTTCTTAACACTAGAATTACCAGAGCCTCTGAAAAACTTTGTAATTCCGTCCCACCTTAAATTGCTTCTTAAATCCTTCACACTTTCGCCAGCGTCCTTTGTCCTCTAAATGTGCTGATGAAGAGAAGCTAGGAGCAGCCCGCTATTCCATCCCCAACCAATTTAGAGCGTGCACGAACCTCTCTCAGCTCATGCCTTGATTGAGTATCTGGGAGTGAAGTGGAGTTTTAGACTAGAAATAATAGATGCGTATTTGGAACAAAGCGCATTTCATGTCTGTTCGTTTCTACAGTAATCTGTGTCAACACATTGTTTTAAAACGAGACGTTTTTATATTCTAGTAGTAGATGACAAAATGTAGGCATAAACTATATAATGTATGAAGCCTGAAGTCCAAATAACAAAGAAACATGTTCACAAAGGTTTCAAATATAACACAATTGAACGTTTATTCAAAATATAACTGCAGAAACAAAAAGCCGCCTTAACATGCAACATTGACAGCCTTTTATAGTAACTGCCTCCGTGGTGCAATAGAATCAGTTCTGCCTTGGAATCAAAAGTGCTTAAGTTCAATCCTGCACCATTCGTTTTGAGAAGTAAACTGCTCTTAGTCTTACTATTTTAGAATAAAGCATACATTTGATTTCAGTCTGTAACAGCCGGTGCAATTTATGATCCTTGTGAAGGTTAGCTTTTTTTCTTTAATTCACTTTTCATTAGCTCAGTTACGCTCAGAATCGAGCCATACAACCCCATCTGACCGGCTGTTTCCACTAAAGGCAGCTATAGCTCTGCAGTGTACCCGCGATGCATACTAAGCGCCCGCCAGCTAACCACCCCACCCAACGGGTTCCGACAACTGGCGCTGGTGAAACTGCCTTCTTCGTTTCTCACCGTCACCTGATTTTCTTTTTATTCAGTTTTATTGAGTGTTCCTACCAGTCCCGCATGTTGCTGTATGCTGTTTCTTTTTGTACTCCAGGACATGCAGAGGAAAGAATGGTAAAGAGCAGTAACTTCAGCGCTATATGCAATCATCAGACCTCCCCATCTGCCTGTGTGCTCAAACACAGGAACATATATTGGTGTAAAAGTATAACAAAAGTGCACTTTTATTCAAGTGCACTTTTTCCATTGCCTTTTCCTGTAAGAAGCAATGTACACACTTCTCTATGCTGTGGTTTCTATTACACACCTGAAAGAAAGAGCAATATATGTAAAAATATCATCGCACTAATGCAATATTATTTGAAAGCGAACAGCGTCAGATCGGGTGTGAATTTTTACAGGAACTGGAAATTCTCTGATCGGGACCTTCTCCAGGGAAGAAAGTACAGTGTCAGTGCTTATTCATTAATAGGAACCATAGCACAGAGAGGTGTGCACTGCAACAAGTACACGTGTAGAAATGTAGGAAGAGGCGGTCCTTGGGTGTGTGGGAACTGTTAATATTTGAATGTGATTATTTTATATAACGAAATGAAAATCAGCACTTCTTAGCATTGCACCATGCAAGCTGTGTATCAATCGCTACTGTAACTTGCTTTCTTTTTCTTCGGTTATACAGGTAGTCTTGAATGAAAGTGCACTTGTTTTGTTTGCGAAATGAAGGGTCTGGCACTTTTAGTGGCATTACCGTGTATTTTTTGAGCATGCCCGTTTGGCATGCTCAAACACAGGAACATAAGTAGGTGTAAAGTATAACAAAACAACGGGCAGATGGGAGTGTCTGATGATTGCATATGGCCGAAGTTACTGTTCTTTACCATTCTCTCCTCTGCATGTCCTGGAGTACAGAAGAAACAGCATACAGCAACATCGGGGACTGGGAACACTCAATAAAACTGAATAAAAAAAATCAAGTGACGGTGAGATCTGAGAAGGCAGCTTAGCCAGCGTTTGTGTGTCAGAACTCTTTGGGGAGGGGGGGGGGCGTTAGTATGCATCGTGGTACTGCAAGACTATAAGCGGCTCTTTAGTGAAAACAGCCGTGTCAGATGGGGTTGTATGGATTGATTCTGAACTGAGCGAATGAAAGTGAATTAACAAAAAAAAAGCTAACCTTTACAAGGATCATAAATTGCACCGGCTGTTACAGACTGAAATCAAATGTATACTTTTATTCTAAAGTAGTAAGACTAAGAGCAGTTTACTTCTCAAAGCGGAGTGGTGCAGGATCGAACTCGTGACCTTTGATTCCAAAGCAGAACTGTTCTATTGCACCATGGAGACAGTTATAATAAACAGCTGTCAATGTGCATGTTAAGTCAGCTTTTGTTTCTGTAGTTATATTTTGAATAAACAATGCAATTGTGTATATTTAAAACCTTTTGAAAATGTTTCTTTGTTATTTGGACTTCAGGCTTCATACATTATATAGTTTATGCCTACATTTTGTCATCTACTACTAGAATATAAAAAACGTTTCTGTTTTAACAATGTGTTGACACAGATTACTGTAAACGGAACAGACATGAAATGCGTGTGTTCCAAATAGCGATCTATATTTCCATCTAAAACTCCACTTCACTCCCAGATACTCAATCAAGGCATGAGCTGAGATGTTCGTGACGTTCTAAATTGGTGGGGATGGAATAGCCGGCTGCTCCTAGCTTCTCTTCATCAGCACATTTAGAGGACAAGGCGCTGGTGGAGAGGTGTGAAGGGATTTAGAAGCAGTTTAAGGTGGGACGGAATTACGAGTTTTTTCGTAGGCTCTGGTAATTCTAGTGTTAAGTGAAAAAATGCTGTCCTAGTGGTCTGATGAATATGCGATTTAAAATTCAGATTACAGTCTACAATTACCCCTAAGTTTTTTACTTCCGTCTTAACTTTTAATCCTAATGCATCAAGTTTATTTCTGATAACCTCATTGAATCCATTATTGCCAATTACTAAAATTTCAGTTTTCTCTTTATTTAGTTTGAGAAAATTACTATTCATCCATTCAGAAATACCAGTAAGACATTGTGTTAGTGTATCAAAAGAGTCGGAGTCATCAGGTGCTATTGATAAGTACAGCTGTGTGTCATCAGCATAGCTGTGGTAACTCACGTTGTAACCTGAGATAATCTGACCTAACGGAAGCAAGTAGATTGAGAAAAGCAGCGGACCCAGGATAGAGCCTTGTGGAACACCATATCGGATATCATGTGTCTTTGAGATTTGATTACCACAACTCACAAAATTTTCTACCTGCCAGGTAGGATTCAAACCAATTTAAGTCACTGCCAGAGGCACCCATTGACTAAAGGCGATTTCTAAGAATATTGTGATCAGTGGTGTCAAATGCAGCACTCAGATCTAGAGGACGAGAACAGATAAATGGCCTCTGTCTGCATTTACCACGCAAGTCATTTACTACTTTAACAAGTGCAGTATTCACGGGTGAAGGACTGTGCTTATGCAAGCAGATGAGATGGTCAGGGATAGACTAGTGTTTGGCACAAACTTCGCGAGTGAGAGAAGAAACTTTAAGTGTCGGTTCTTAGCTAAAATTAAATAAAGCCGTGGACATCGCAAGATCACACGAGATAGCACAAGCACAGCTGAGAACCTTCAATGCATGTACTCGAAGCGGCTCCATGAACTGACTGTGAGCGCAGTACACATAGAATAAGCAAAGCGCAAGGCGCTGAACAAAAACGCATTACACAATTGAGCGGCAGCAAAAGAATATAGGCGAGTGATGCATCGCATACAAGCATATTCATAAGTACAGCTACTGCAGAAACAAAGCGTGTAAACCGTAAGTTTAAATAAGTTCATGAACCTGCTACCGCTGGCGTTATGAAGCCTATAGCAATCACGATTTTCTCGAGATACAAGTTTAATGATAAGATGCAGGGTATAAATGAGACTTTTGATCACTTTGTAATGGAGTTAAAATTGCTGATGAAGGACTGTGCTTATGCAGGCCGAAGATGAGATGGTCAGGGATAGAATTGTATTTGGCACAAACTCAGCAAAGTGAAGAGAAACTTTAAGTGCGGGTTTGAGCTAACATTAAATAAAGCCGTGGAGATCACGGAGATAGCACAAGCACAGCTGAGAACCCGATGCATGTACTCGAATGGCTCCGACGTGAACTGACTGTGGCGCAGTACACAGAGAACAAGCAAGAGCTCAAAGAGCACTGAACAAAAACGCATTACACAATTGAAGGCATCAAAAGAATATGAAGCGACTGCAGCATACACACATATTCATAAGTTCACCTACTGTGGAAACAAAGCACCGGTGGAAAAAGTCAATTTCCAGCTAAAAGGAAGACAGTGTAAAAATGTGGTGAATTGAAGCACTTTGCTAAAGTTTGCAGAACTAGGAAAGGTAAACCTGTGCATGCAGTGTGTGATGTCTCAGATAAAGAGGAAGTGGAGCTGTTTATTGATGCATTAGCACAGGAACAACCCTCTGGCTGAACAAGCCTTTGTAGACATATCAATAGGAAGCAAGGTGTAAAGCTTAAATTTAAATTGCGTTCATAGACATGCTGCCACTAAATATTCACAGGCAAATCCACAACTTAATAACGGGAATGTCTGTTAAACATCTTAGATTCACGAGTACTGATTTGGGTGGTGATCACTTTGATGAATGAAACCTGTTATCTTTACAACGGTTGACAACGAAGATGAGATGGTCAGGGGATAGACTAGACAAACACAGGAATGTAACTTGAACACAACACATCCTCCAAATACGAACCTGATTGATAGAAATAATAATCAAATCCTTCATTACAGCAACAGTCATAACACAAAACAATTACATTGACAATCATGTTACGTTATTTTTAAAATGTTTCTTTTTTTTTTTTCATAACTTCTTTAACACAGTACTTCTCCGCTGCGAAGCGCAGGTATTTTGCTAGTCTAAATATATAATTCACTAAGGGCACACAAGACACTGAGGGCATGCAAGGCAGAGCCCCGCCTGCCTACTCTAAGACCATTGAATACGCTCGCGGGCCCGCCACCAACTCTAACCTTCCTACAGCGTCATGGGAGATCATGCGACAGAGCCATGCGCCAGCGTAACAGTCCTCCGAGTCAGCGTTGTCTCGAGGCGCAAACAACTCACCAAACACAGCCTCAGTTGCTTTCGTTTGTGCAAAAGTCCATATGCACCACTGAGCCACGTTGACTTTACACCACACGCAAGACAGAGAGCCACGCCTACCAACTCTTAAGACCATGGGATACACTCGCATTTAGTGTATAAATAGATATAAATAATTGCATATAAACAATTAAGCCAAAATGTGTTGTATGTAAACAATTCTGTTTAAAAGCGTTTTGTTTTTTCATCAGAAAACCTGGTTTCCACATCTACCTGTATTAGTTTAAATGGCAGTTTTACCACTTGCAATGGCGGAGCTGACTTATCGTGTCGACTGGGCAACACAGTGAATCCAGGCGTCTATCTATATATGTCTGTTTTCCGTAGCCTGCTGCAGGAAGGTACTCTCTCAACCATTGGCATTGGTTTCGCTCCTTGCTATTTTCATTATACTGCGACGGTGGTTTCCTAAGCCTTTGTTATACTGAATTCCTTTCGAACCGTTTTCCGTTCCTATTCTTACCCTGCCGTATGCTATGGCGGGCTTTGGCTAGTATTATATAGTTCATGTGTACATTTTGTCATTTATTACTAAAACATGAAAAACGTTTCTGTTTTAACGATTTGTTTACATAGATTGTTTAGACGCAAAACACACCAAGTTATTTCCCCTTACAATTCTGAGTAGCTCAATCCCAGATAATCAATCAAGACAGGAACTGGGAGAACTTCTATGGTGATGGGGGGATGGTATAGCATGCTGCTTGGGCTTATCAACACATTTAAGAGACAAAAAGGCTGACTGAGAGGTGAGAAGGGATTTAAGGCTGGAATTCTGAGTTTTTAGTCGCTGTGGTAATTTTAGTGTTAAGGATCTTGAACTGCAATTCATCACGGATCCTACATATTGAACAACTAGCTATAGGACATCAATTGATGCAGTTTTTACATCATTTGAATTGTAATCTGAGGTCTGAGAAAGCTATTGAGCATCCATAAGGCTAATTGAGTTTTGTTTTAACTGCATAACATTAAATTACTGTTAAAAGCATGTATTTAATGTGTATAGTAATGCATGTAACAGCATTCAATTATTGTTTTTACTTTTGGATATGACTCATCATTACAATAATGTTTAATAAACTAAATGTGATAACTAACTCTTTGAAATATCTAAAATAGTATGATGCTGCTTTTATCAAATCAGTTAATTAATTCCTAAATGCACCCTGAAGTTACTGCACACAAACATTTTCTAACTTGTTTTATTGGTGTTTTATTTTTTTCATTTTCAGAATCTGGATCTGAAGAAGAGCTGTCTGTAAAAGCTGAAACTAAAGAGACTGCAGCAAAGACAGTAAATGAAACAGAATTGTCTTGTGAAGAAATTACTGACCTTCTTCTCAGTTTTGAAATTAAAAGAGGTTTGTAGCAGTGTATAGAATGTATCATGAACTGTGTTAAAAGTAATATTTCTTAATCTGTCTGTTTTAAGGTTAATAAATTAAATATTTCAGGGTGTAATCATTTTAAATACACCTTACCGCCACCTATATACTATTTTTAATTCTATTCATTTTTCTTTTCCTATATTGTATTTTCTATTAAGTAATTTTTTGTATAAAAAAATCTCTAAGCACCACCCATCAACATGGCAGCCAAGTATTAAAATTAAGCTTCACCACCTTATGAGATAGGAATATCATTAAAACAAGGGTGAAAACATCAGTAATGATTTTTAAATTCTTTATATAGTTTACATTCAGAAGTTACTGAAACCTTGTTGTTAAATTTGTGCTAGCTGCTTGACCATTAATGTAGTGTTGCAGTGTAGTGATTCTTGTTGTAATCTTATAGCAGATTTCTAACATAAGATAATTATGGATGATTAGAATTTTCAGAACTGTTTAAGTTATTTTAACACAGGTATCCTTTCTTCATAGGTGATGTAATGTTAACAATTACTGGATGAAGTAACTAGTCTGAGTTAAGAGATATTTAGTGATCTTTCAAAATACTGTAAGATTTGAAAGATAGGCAGGTTTTCTTCCTCAGTTGCTCACCAGGCTTTTACACCTTCTTTTAAGAAACCTTTTAAGAGTAGTGCTGAGTAGGTGAGAAACTCACACTAGTATCACAAAGAGCTCACCTTAAAAAAAAAACACCTCTTATGTCAGTGTCCAAGCAGTGATCTCAACAGTGTCAATGTGGATCAATGCATAAGATTAAAAGGAATAATATAATTATAAATAAGGAACACAACTGTACAAATATTCAAGAGGAAATACTAGCACAAAAATGTGAAACTGTTACATGATTGGAGATATACAGTTAAGTCAAAATAGGAAAAACAAATACATCAATTCAATACTTCAACTTATTTTTGTGTATTAATCCATTAAGTACAGGTTTGCAGCGGAATGAATTTACAACTGTAAATCAGTAACAGTAAATTACTAAATTTTACAAATTAACATAGATAAGCATGTAAATTATATTAACACTAGAATTACCAGAGCCTACGATCTGACTCTGAATAACAGCCAGCATAAATTGACGACCGATCGGGCGCTGTTCATTTTGAAATAATATTGCATTAGTGCGATGATTTTCACATATGTTGTCTCTTTCTTTCAGGTGTGTAAAGAAACCACAGCATAGAGAGAAGTTTTGTAATTTAACAGGTACACACGAAATTTAGGAAGAACAACCCTGTGTGTGTGACTGTTAACATTTGAATCTGATGATTGCATATAGCGCTGAAGTTACTGCTCTGTATATTCTTTCCTCTCATGTCCTGGAGTACAAAAGAAACCGATATAGCAACATGTGGGGGCTGGATGATGGGAAAAAAAAAAACACACAGTCATTGATTACAAAAACCCTAAGATGTTATGCAAAAAGAAAATGAATGATATGAATAATGTTGCATCAGTACCACACAGTTTTTCAAATGTACTATACAGGTCATAAAACAAATACAGTGATCTGCTATATTGCGCTCGACTTCAGGGCTTCACTTGATCACGGATTTTAAATGTAAGCATATCTAATATATATCACGGATTTTTCGCTGGTCCGGATTTCTGGGACAATGGTTCTTTTAATTTATGTACATGCTTCCTCAGTTTGTTTGCCCAGTTGATTTCTATACAAGGTACTCTATTGGTGGATGGCTGAGAAGCCACCCAATCAGAGCATATATACGATAAATAAAATTCTCAATGATATACGATATGCTTCCCGCGTGGTGCTTCGCACACTGGAAAGCTCTAACAGCCCGTATTGATTTTTGATTGTTTGCTTTTCTCTGTCTCTCTCACTCTCTCTGACATTCTCTGCTCCTGAGCCAGGGTGTGAGCAGAGGGCTGTTTGCACAGTGGCTGTTTGTAGAAGATACGGACGCTCTTCTAAAAATGCTGACAGTCTAACTTCACATTGATCCCTTCATTGTGGCGCTTTTGGTGCTCGTGACACTTCAAAGCTCTAACAGCCCGTGATTGATTTTGATTGTTTACTTTTCTCTCTCTCTGACATTCTCTGCTCCTGAGCGCTCCTTTGAAGAGGAAGGTATGTTTGCATTCTTTAATTGTGAGAAAGAACTGTCATCTCTGTCATGTCATGGAGCACAGTTTAAACCTTTGATTAAAGGGTGTTATGTCTAGAGGGCTCTAATAATGTTAAAAACGTATTTGAAGTCGTAAACAGGTTTGTCTATGCTGTAACTGCGAATTTATTTATTTATTAGATTTATAAATAAAAAATCCTACTTGGAAATTCATTTATCTGTCTGGAGCAGATTATCCGCAATAAACGAGGGTTTACTGTATAACTGTGCGGAGATATTTATAAACAGTGTGAGAGTTTCTAAGGCTTAAAATATATAAAAATAACCATACAAACATATGGTTTCTACTTCGCTGATTTTCACCTATCGCGGGGTTCTGGAACAAACCCCCGATCGAGGAGGATTACTGTAATTCCAAATATCATATACACCTATGTCTCTGTGTTTTTTTTTTTTGGACATCAGACCATAAGGTGCATACTAATTCAGCGTGACCAGGAACATTCGATAAAACTGAATTTAAAAAAAATCAAGTAATGGTGAGATACAAAGAAGGCAGCTTTTATCCCTCCAGATGAGAGAATGTCCAGTTCCATTGTCTCGAAACACCATTCACATCTCCAGTTATTCCCAGTTTCAAATAGAAACTAACAGCGTCAGATCCCTGGGTGGCGGAGCGATAGTATGTATCGTGAACGTGATTTAGAGAGAATGAAAGTGGGAAAAAAAAAGTGTAACTTTTTCAAGTCCTATAAATGTACAGCGTGTGTTACAGCGCAAACCAAGTGTATGTGTGTACTATATAATATTAACAATAAGAGCAACTCACTACTGAAACGGCAAATATAGGAGTAAGTCAGGATCGAACCGGAACTCTTGATTATAAGTCAGCAAATCTTACCGCTATGCCACGGAAGCTGTTGTCTTTTCCTTGAACCTTTTATGAAAGTGTTTTATTTGATCTTTGGACTTCAGGCTTCATACATTATACAGTTTATGCCTACATTTTGTCATTTATTACTAAAATATTAAAAAGTTTCTGTTTTAACGTGTTTACACAGATTACTGTAGAAACAGAACACACATGAAATGCGTAGTTCAAATAACGATCTATTATTTCCATTCTAAAACTCCACTTCACTCCCAGATAATCAATCAAGGCATGAGCTGGGACAAGTTCTTTGCTCAAAGTCTGTGGGGGATGGAATAAACGGCTGCTTGTCTTTATTGCCACATTTACAGGACAAAGGACGCTAGGAGAGGGTGCGAATGGATTTAAGGTGGGACGGATCTACGAATTTTTTCATAGACTCTAGTAATTCTAGTGTTAAACATGCAGTAAAGTAGAACAATTTCAGGTTAACATAAAAATGTTAATGTTGTCATCTATACTAATAAAAGGCAAAGCCCTCACTCACTCACTCACTCACTCATCACTAATTCTCCAACTTCCGTGGTAGAAGGCTGAAATTTGGCAGCCTTCAGCTTACTACAAAAGTTAGCAGGTTTCATTTCGAAATTCTACGCTGAACGGTCATAATGGTCAACAAAGTTCGCCATGTTGAACTTTCTATTCATGGCCCCATCTTCACGAATTTGGTAGGTGGCTTCCCGGCGCTTAACTGAAACCAATGTATGACTATTTCAGTGGTATGATGCCACTCGTCAGCAGCCATATTGAACTTTCCAACGTCACTAATTCTCAACTTCCGTGTAAGGCTGAAATTGGTACTTATTTCGGTGGTATGATGCCACTGTCGGCTGCCATATTGAACTTTTCAACGGTCTTTGTTACTTATGGGCCCATCTTCAAGAAATTTGGTACGGGTTCCAACGCAACTGAATCCTACTTCATACATATATACAGTACATCTAGCCTGCAGCCAGTCACCGTGTGAGGCAGCGTGGGTCCCCATCCCAACGCCTCCCAGTTGTTGGCTGCCTGTGGCTCTGGTCTCTATATTTCCCTTCCTTGCTTCGCCACGGGATTCACATCTCCCTGCTGATAACTACAGCCTTTTTATTTAATCCATGGTTTCTCCGCTGTTTTATTGTTCGCTTTATACGATTATAGTTATTGTGTACTATAGTACCTATTTCCTTTATCATTCCAACCGCATCTTCATTAACATGTCTATCGAGGTGATCACCATCGATCAAAGAACTGTCACTACAGAGTGGTTTCCATGCCTGGAGATGGACCGCCTTTTCCATTCTCTTTTGTTACATATTGCAGGCAGGCATCTGCATGTGAGTTGATGCTGCCGCTGAATTGTTTGGTTGTCGCTTTCAAGTGTACTGAAATGGCCAAATATTTTACACTTTTCGAAACCGGCAATGCCTCTTAAACATCTTAGATTCATCTTCGATTTCAGTAGTGGACACTTTGATGTTTATGAATGTTTAAACTCTCAAAAGCTGGATGTGAAGTTATCGATAAAACTGGTTGTATGCTTACAACGCTTGACAGATGCCGAATGTTACTTCAATACAAGTCCTGCAAATACTGTCGTAATTGAAACAAACCATGAAACTTAAACCGATTATGACAGAAGCAATCCAAGCTGTGAGATTTCAGACAAGATTACTGTTCACATGGCCAATTGTCGCTGCATGCTCAAGTATGCTCACCACACAGCTTGGTCATATTACAACTGGAGAGCCGAACTAAAAATGTGGTATACAAAGAGATCCTTGACTAATAATTATTGCAATATTTTCCCTCAGTGTAAAAGGTTTAATTTTCTTCTTAAAAATTTTAAGGCAGTACTTAGCCATGCGGGTATTTTGCTAGTGTTATATAAATGGAGTCAATTATAGATGAGATATAGAAAAGTGAAAAAGTCCAGTTTGCCACAATTCTTTGCAGTGTCATTAGTTATCTTGGGTTCTTTTGCTCTGATCACCTTTTCTTGAGTTACATTTTTGTGCATCTTTATTAAACACATTTAGTAACAGTTTAGAATGCCCATCCTTTAAGAATGCATTTGGCCTAGTTTTGACTTTTGCTACCATTTCTTGTATTTTCCTTCTGGTACTGCTTTTATGCCTTGTTAATTTATTCATTGATTGTTTTGTGTTAGGATCTTCAGTCTTACCTTCCCTTAACAACAAGATCCAGATCTAAACATTAGCGTGGAGAGTTGCTCGCAGACTGAATTATGGAAGCTGCCATCGACTTTTCATAACTAATCTTTTAATGAATAAGGAGTGGCATTGCACATGTACTTTGTCAGCATGCCTATGTTGATCAAGCACAGAAAACTCTGCAGTCTGCTTGTGACTTTATGCTGCAGGACAATGAGTAAATAAATATAGGTAAATTACATTTGATGTGGCGTTTATATAAGTAACATGTTTTTCATATGAAGACCATCAAGAAACATAACCATAAATGGAACTTTGCGTGATACCTTGTAAGCTCTGTAAGCCTTGCTGTTTGTTGAAGGACATGCGTGTGGCAGATTCACTGGCAGGATGATGCCAACTTGTCGCTGCATCAAACTGTGCCATCTTTCTCCTTAACAACAACAATGACATTTATTTATATAGCATTTTCATACAAACAGTAGCTCAAAGTGCTTTACATAATAAAGAATAGAAAATAAAAGACACAATAAGAAAACAAAAATAAGTCAACATTAATTAACATAGAATAAGAGTAAGGTCCAATGGCTAGGGGGGACAGAAAAAACAAAAAAAAAAACTCCAGACGGCTGGAGAAAAATAAATGCCTGGTACATCTGTGGTGTTCTTATATGCAAGTGGACATTTCTGTTCTCTTTCTCTGATGTAACCTCATTATCATCTGAGTTCTCCTCTGTTATAGTCGTCTTTACTTGAAAACAGCAGTATCAGATAGGGGGGACCGTGACTGAGAATAAAACTGAATAATAATAAAAAAAAAAAAAAAAAAACTTTCCTTTACAAATACCATAAATTTTCACCAGCGTTACAGACTCAAATCAAATTTAGGTTTTTATCCTATAATAGTAACAATAAGAGCAGCTCACTAATAAAACGGTAAATGTAGGAAGGCCAGAATTGAACCTGCAATCTCTTAATTATGAGTAAGCAGTTCTTACAGCTGCACCACCAGCGATCATGTCAGCATCATACTCAAAATGGTTTCTTTTCTTCGTTGAATTATTGAATAAAAGCGCATTTTTGTTATACTTGTAAATTGTAAACATGAAAAAATTTGTTTTAGGCATGTGTTCAGCATTTCCTGTCATCCTACTTTACCCAGATTGTTGTAGATAGGGAATACATAGAAATGCATGTTCCAAATTACAATACATTATTTACCTATAGCAACCCAGCCATTTCACCCAGACAAACAGACTTGAGCTGGAAGAACGCTTTGTCCGAGTTGAGCTCTGGCGATTGCGGGTAGGGATTGCAGGCTGAGTGTGAAGAAATTTAAGGTGGCCTGGGATTATAGTTTTTCATAGGCTTCAGTGATTCTAGTGTTAATACTTGGTGTTTATTTTTTTTCTATGAGTTTCTTAATATAATTAACTTGATTTAAATACTGAAGTTTAATTTACAGTTTATTTGTTTCAGTTGTTGGTTATTTAGACAGGTTGTCTTTGTTTGATTTAATTATTTCTGTAAATTATGTGGCACTTTTACTAGTTTTAAGGTTAATTTGGTTTCCGATACGTGATAAGCACAAAAATATGATGTACCTACTATATATAGCAACATTTGTAATACTCTTTAAGTTCTCCAGAGTTCATGGTTCCTAGTTTCACCTCATAAGTTTTTGTGTAGAAACTGCAAGGCTTTGGATGGTATTTGTGTCTTATGGTAGCTTTACTGTATCACACAACAGTGGCAACAATCAAAACTCTTATGTGGTGCAACAATAAAAGCAAAAGAATAAAGTGTTTCAAATGTGCAAGGACATTTGTTACTTTAAGTATATCTTCATTGTTGTAGTTTTGACAGATACCATGAGATATATGTAATCTGAAACCTCCAGCCTTTTTTCCTGTTGCTCACTTGATTCTAGGCATGATGTACCTCTCAATCTTGTCTCCAGTAGTTCTTAATGCCTTCTTTTGTCTTGGGTAGTGTCAGTATTGTTATTTAGGTATTACTGCTTTATATTTATATCTTCAATACATGTAATAAAATGTAATCAATAAATGTAAAGAGTTATTTCTTACATCAGTTAACTGAACAATCATGGATGGAAAGCAAGAAAAGTTTGAGGTAGTATTGAGGCAATATGTTTTTGAAATTCTGTGAGGATGATTTTATTTAATTAATGTATCCATGTATTCTGCAGTCTTTAACATCTTTCTTCTACATTAGAAGAAATCAAATATTATTTAGATAGTACAGTTCTGTATATTTCAAGACCAGCTTAAATTAAATAATTCTGTTAAATAGTGGTCTGTAAGTTGTTAGCACTATTTTAAATAAAGTGCTTTAACTTTCAAGTGTTAAAAGACAGTATTTAAAATCATAGGGAGGACATAGTTTGTTAACCTAATATTTGGTACATACAACAGTTCTGTTAGCATTGTTTATTAGACTTTTGAATGTTAGTGAAATTGTCTGATACTCATTTAGCTATTGACAATAGTCATAATTAGATGTAATAATGTAAGAAATAATTTGAGGGCATTTAATTTTTGTATAATATTCTCCAGTAAATTAAAATGCTTATAATGAATTATTTCAATGTACATGTAAATATATGTATACAGTTTATTATTCTAAATGCCATATTCCTGTCACTTTAGAGTGGTTTATTTATCAAAAAAAAAAAAAAAATTAATCGAGTAAAAAATTTCAGGTATTGGTTGAACTCACTAGACAAGATGTACAAGAGAATACATTTCTGAGTTTTAACATCGTCCAGTTGGGAACCGAAGTGAAAGTTAGAACTTATGATCTGACAGTTTCCTCAGTATCTGAAGAAAATCAGTCTGAATTATAATGAATCAGGAGGTAAGGTTTTTTCCTTTAAATTATAACTGTATGCCTTATGTTTTTCTTCATTTTATAAGTGCTGATTAAATTTATATTGAAGAAAACTACATTCTTTAAACTGAATAAGCTTACAGTACATATAAAAATATTTATCCTATTGAAGTTTTCATTTTATTTTAATACAACAGCTAATACAGTTGATTTAATTTAATATTTTGACATTGATCAAAACAAATAGATTTGTTAATGTTAAATGTTAAACATAAAATCTGTTAATGTCGAAGTGAAAACATCTTATCAGAGTTAACAAATTTCAAATATAAAACACAACATAATCGATCACATAAGTATTCACCATTCAAATCAATGTTTAGTGGCACTTGTACCTTTGCACATCTGGAATATGCAATGTTTAGTCATTTCTGTGAAGCTTTGGTTTTAACTTATGATTGTTTTCTTACTGGAAAACAAATCAAGTCAAAAATCACAGGTTTCTTGCAAATCACTGAATACTTAAATGATCAATGATTTTGTGCTTTTTATTTATAATTAATTTAGACTACTTTGTAGGAAGATGTTATCAGTTTGATACTGAAGAAAAAATTTTGGTTTGTCAGTTTCAAAAAACTATTTTAATGCTGGCCTTAAGGAAGAGAGCTTCAAAGAAAGCCATATCTGAGACAGGCATCAAATTAAAATGCTTCAAATAACAAAGACATTGAGTGAAAGATGACTGGAAAAGTGTATTATGGTGATTCTGATGTCCTCCTTTTATGTAGTTGTGCATCTGGGCCTTACACATCTTTTTCTGTCCTGCTCAGATTCAGTTTGCCCTCTTCTCTCAAGACAGTAATAGACACCTTTGAATTTAATCTTCACTTTTTTGGAAATATGTCACATGAAATAACCTTCAATCTTTAAAAGAAAAAAAAAAAACACAGATTAATATTGTCTTGTCTTGGGAAATTTTTTGGCTATTTTTGAACCTAGAATTGAATTTATGCTAGTCCCTTTGTAACCCAGTTAAATTAACACACTTTCTGCAAAATGGTCATATGTGCATTTTTAAACTTTAAAACGACTAAGTAACTAAAAATGCAAAGATATGAAAAATTAGGAAAATAAGTAATAAGCAATACAGACTCAAATCAAATGTATATTTTTTATTATATTCTAGACATTAGCCCATTAAAACGGGCTAAAAGCCAAAGCGGCATGACTCTCCGGGCGTGAGCGGCGGTGTGGTGTGTGTGCGTGTTGTCTCGTGCGGGGGCGTGCGTGTGTTGTGTGTGTGTGTGTGTGTGTGTGTGTGCGTGTCTGTCTGTCTGTTGTCTCGCGACGCACCTGTGTGTTCTCTATAGATATAGATAAATATAAAATTATATATATATATATATATATATATATATATATATATATATATATAGAGATAGATATGAGAACAACATATACAGTGGAACCTCGGTTTCTGAGTAACTTGTTTACGAGTGTTTTGCAAGACGAGCAAAAATTTTATAAATTTTGACTTGAAAAACGAGTGATGTCTTGTAATCGAGCAGTATGGATACACTCTGCTGGCTTCATGTGATCACAACTGAGCTGATGGTTCTTCTCTCTCTTTTCCTTATCTCGTTCCCCAGCACCGCTTCTCTCTCCTTATCTTGCTTGCTTGCACCCCCGCTCTCTGTTTACAGCGTTTCTCTCTCTCCTTATCTCGTTTTGTTTGCCGCTCTCTGTTTACAGCGTCTCTTCCTTAATCTCCCCTCAGCTGGCCTCTGTTTACAGGGGCTCTCTCTCTCTCCCCTTTATCTCGCCTGGCCCGCGTCTTCTGTTTACTACAGCATTGTGACTGTGTTGTGTGTGCTGTGAAGCGGAGTCCCCATCTTGCTCCCCAAAACACGAGCTGAGTCTCAGTATCTTAACACTAGTTTTATTCAGCGAGACAAAGCGCTTATTTATTGCAGGGATCTTTATAATTAAGATTATGTGAATTTCCCTGGGATTAATAAAGTATCTATCTATCATCTAATGTTCCTTGTATGACCCAGGGGCACAGGTTTATACATGTCTGCGATCTTTTGGATGCGCTTATACGGCGAACTGCTACAGGCTGGGAGACTGAGATTATTTTGGGACCTCTTCCGTGTCTTCCTGTTGGTGAACCCAACATGGTTTAGAAACTCACACCAGCCATGTTTCCCTTTTTTAAAGCTAAAGTGTAGGTTAATTTGTATTATGTATTTTACTTTATATTTTGTCTTAATAATTTTTATATGAATATTTTTGGTTGTGGACAATCATCTGAGTTTCCATTATTTCTTATAAATTTGCTTTGATATAGGAGTTTTGGTTTTGCAGATGTTTCGTATATAGATATATAGATAGATATATATATAGAAGATATGAGAACAACACTCATATCAATGACAAAGCAATTACATTAACAATCTATTACGTTATTTTTAAAATTTTTTCCTTTTTTTTCATACCTTCTTTAACACACTTCTCGGGCGTGGTATTCTCTAGTATATATATATATATATATATATATATATATATATATATATATATATATAAAAATATATATATATAGTAAAGAATGAGCCCGGAGCATCATATAGAGTTGGGGAAGCCACCTATAATTGAATCGGCTGAAAGTAGTTTTTAAATAGACATGTACTTAGTTCAGAGTCCAGAACGAACTGCCTGTCACAGGCAAGATGGCATTTTTAAAGGGGCGGGAAAGGGGAAATGCGCCATCTGTGCGGAACTGAGTGGTGTCCTCTGCCCGGGCGCTCACCCTTTGGGCCCGGGCAAGGCGGGTTTTCCCCGGAAAAGGTCTGCAGGAACTGAGAAAATAGTGGGTCACTCGCCACCCTGGCCTGGCGGGAATTACAAAGTGTTAGGCCCTTCAGCTGATTCCCATCGCAGGGTGGTGACAAGGCACCCCAGCCCAGACCCACCTGCCAGGCGGACCTGCCCGAGGTCGTGGACTGGAGAGGCATACATTGGCAGGGAGAGCCCCCTACGATGAACGAGCAAAAACTTGTGGTTTGAGGTCAAAACCACCTAGTGCCCCGCGGATTAGACTCCTGTGAAGGCCATCCACGGGAAAAGGTGCATGGTCTGTCACCAGAGTAAACTTCAGGGCCCAGAGTAGTACTAAACCCTTGTAATTGCCCTTTTTGATCGCTAGACCCCCCGCCCCTGCTGAATACCGGTTTCATCCAGCAGTTTCCCCCCAAAGGTACATGGGGTGTTCAACACCATCGACGATTGGCTCACACGGCCCCCAGGCCTGGTTCCGCGCTGTCTGGAGTAAAAAGGGAAAGGGGAAAAAGTTAAAAATGGGTGCTGACGGGGCCTGTTTTGGTTCAAAAATGAAAGCGGCGTCTTGTTAGTCCATACCACGTGGTTTGGGCCCTTTCTTTGTTAAGTCTGTCAAGGGTGCTGCTCTCTCAGAGAACCAGGGTAAAACCGGGCAGTAGTACCTGGCCAAACCGGAAGCCTGCACTTGCGCGGTAATTGGCGGGCCAGTTTAATATGGCTAACTTTGGAACACTGTGGCTTCACGGCCCCGACCCCCCAGATAGCCCCAAAAACCCCTCTTTTAATACAAAGAAACATTTTGGATTAATTAACCCCGCTTCACCCGTCGCAATCCCGTTTCCACCTCGCATCGTGGTCCTTCCATGTGCTGGAATAATGACAACATCTAAATAGGCAGCACTGAACGCGTTTGAGGCTGGAGCACTCTGTCCACCGGGCGCTGGAAGGTTGCTGGCGCCCATGTAACCAATGGGAGGACCCGGTACTGCCAGTGCCCACTGGGAGTGCTAACCGTCTTCCCATCGCAAGTCCGTTAGGAACCTGCCAGTACCCTTCGCATGTCAAGGTGGTCAAATATTCCACTGTCCCAGCCTCTTGGGGAAAGGTCGCCCACGAGGCATCTGATAGGTGCCCAAACGGGGAGACTTGATTCACCCCGGGGGAAGTGGGGTTAAAACCTCCAACTCCCGCCGGCTTCGGACCAAAAACAATTGGACTGACCGGGGACTATAACTTTCCTCAATCAATCTAGATCCAGCAGCGCGTCTCAGCCCCCACTCTCCCCCTTTGCTTCGGAAGCCGGGGCTTCTTGCATGACAACCCTGGTTCTCATGCTCGTGCAATCATTGAGGTCCTTCCGGGCTGCTCACCACTACCTCCGAACTGCGAGATCGCTAATTCTAGCTCATATCTCTGTTTACTTAAGTCGGGACCGAAGTTAAGGTGGTTGGTCTGGCAAAGAAAGAGCAGGGTGAGCAGAGGGGGGATCCGGATCCCTCTCCTTCCACGTTCAGCAGGTTGACATATACCCGCTCGCTCGGCTGACGATTGGGTTGTTTCACCGAATAATCGACGAGCCCTTTCCTCTCCTTAACTTCATACAGGCCTTGCCAGTGGGCAAGCAACTAGGAATCGAGGTGGGGAACCAACACCATGATCGATCTCCGGTTGGAACTCCGGAGAGTTGTGCCAGGTTATAATAATGGGCCTGTGCTGTTGTGCCTTTCCATGTGACTTTTAACAAAGGTCAGATTTTCCAAACGATCACGTACTGCGAATAATCAATATATTGCTAGAGGAAGAGTCTCTCTTCCCATCCTTCTTTTAAACATCCAATAGCCCCCGGGGTTGTGGGTTTAACAATTCAAAGGGAGAACCCCAGGAGGCTTGTGGAACTTCCCGATAAGAAAGAACATGAGGGGAGGAGCTGATCCCAGTTCCCCCCGCCCGCTGACCACCTTGCGTAGCATTTGCTTGAGAGTCTGGTTGAACTCTTGACAAGACCGTCAATTTGAGGATGATATACAGTGGTCTTTGGTGCTTTACTTGTTATTGGCTGTTTCCTTGAACGCCCCCGAGGTAAAGGGCATCCCTTGGTCCATAATGACTTAGGATCCATACATGCGCAAGATCCACTAGTTCTCCGTGATCGCTTGTAGTAGCAGAGTGCAACGGAACTGCCTCTGGATATCAGGGCATAATCCACGAGGACTTATATATTTGTGTCTCCGGCTGGGGCTCAGAGGTCCTACTATATCGACCCCAAATGCAAAGGGGAAAATCAATCAGGGAGGGGAAGAGGAATGGGCCCCCCTAGGAATTTGCCATAATTGACATTCTGGAAGATATGCAAAAACAGAGAACCACCTCGTTAATTCCGGAATAAAATCGAGCTTATTTCTCAATATCTTTCAATGCCTAAATGGCCTCCCAATGGGCATGCCATCTCCAGACCTGCCGCCGACGTTCGGGGATTAGCCAACTTCCGCACCCACCCTCATGCTCTGCTATTCCATATAACAGATCATTGTCTAATACAAAGTGGGGCCCAGTGGATGGGCTGATGAGTGCTACGTGACAAGCACGACTGTATTTTTAAAAATTCGAGTCATCATTCCATTGTTCCTCCTGAAAGATGCCCTGTTTGTTTTTAATTGGCAGTGCATTTTTTAGAGAACGGTTGACCCAAAGGGGCAGGGGGTCTCCTGACTTGTCGAGGCCCAGGTTGATGGCGGGCTGCGCGACGGCCCAGGAACTTCCCATCATCCTCGCAGTCTTCGACGCTCCCCCCGGGGTGGTTACGGCGTGGAATCAGCCTGAGTCCGGTTATCCCTTCCATGACTAGGGGTTACAGGGACAAGGGGAGCAGTTATCCACACCCGATTTACTGTCAGACCAGTCCCACCTAGGATCACAGGAGAAGGTGGGTGTGGGTGGACTGCCACTGGGAATTTACTAAGCCTTTATAACTAACACAGAGGGCAGTTTTATGGGCCGTGTTTCCCGGTATCAGCGTATACTGTCTTTTTTTTTCCACTGTCGGTAGTCGAAAGGGCAATCAACAATGGAGATGGCTGCAGAGTCAGAAGGGCTTTAACTCAAATCATTCAGAACTACTTTCCCCATATGACCGGGAGCCAGGGGTTAATAAGTGCCATAACCATCCTCTCCATTCCACCAGCATTCCTCTGCGCTCCTGTGCGAGGGCCCCCCGCGCCGGGACATCAGGCAGGCTTGATTATATGGAAGAGACTTATTCGGTGGAAAGTAATCCTCACGGAGTCACTAGAGGACCGTTTGGTCTACAGATTGTGAGGCTCTTGCTGTTCTTACTTGAGTTATTAACTGGCCATAGGGAAATTTAAAGTCTCCCCCAAACCGGCTGGGTAAAAGTATGGGAAGGACCATTAATTAGGATAAACAGGCCACCTGCTGCACAATTTTAGGGTGAATTTGAATGGTTCAGCCATAGAGCTACTATTTCCCAGAGAGCATAAGCTTGCTCCCGGTTGATCTCTCCGGATCATATTCCCAGCTTTTAAAATGCTTACTCTGGTCTGGGGATAGCCCTATGTCTCTGGAACCGGGTCCAATAATGGCCCAGTCTCTCTTCTGAGAGAACTTAGTAAGCCCTTTTTGTTTTCCCCAGGTCCAGTCCCGTGTGGGTCTCCTCCACATTCTTCCTGTGTAGAAATAGGGCTCATTTTTTCCCTTGCAGCGAGCCTGCACCGTGTTGCTCCAGACCGCTGGCGCCCCAACCAGAAACACGGCCCCCGTACTCTCCTAGCTGAGTATATCCAAAGGGTCCTTCCTGGTTTCTTCTGGGAAGGTCTCATCCTGCCCCACTCGCCACTGTAAGAAGAATGAGTCAGACATCATAAAGAGTTGGGCGACCAACCGAATCGCTGCAAAGTAGTTTTAAATAGCATGATGTGCTTAGTTCAGGAGTCCCGAAACAGAACTGCCTGGTACTGAGGCAAGATAGCAGTTTTAAAGGGCTGGAAGGAAATACGCATCTGTGCTGGAACTGGGAGGGTGTCCTTGTGCCCGGAAGTGATGTCATCCTTGGGGCCGGCAACAGTGTTTCCGAAAAAGGTCTGCAGGGACTGAGAGATAGTCGGTCACTCCGCCACCCCTGGCCTGGTAAATTACAGTGTTTGGCCCTTTAGCTGATTCCCATGTGCGTGTGTGACTATATATATAAATATAAATATATATATACACGAGGGTGTGTCTCGGAGGATTGCCGGAAGCAGCTGGAGCCCATCCGGCTCGTGTAAAGGGGCCTCCTTGCATTGGGACAAAAGTTGGGTGGAAGAGTGAAGCTGAGAGATTAGTGGGGGTGGCCAGAAATAAGGCACTGGGGACTGTGAGGCCTGGACTTTGGGGGATCGGCTGAGGCACTGGGTTGCACAGACTTTTGTAAATAGTGTATATAATAAATGATGTGTTGGATGCAAAACTGTTTCCATCTGTCTGTGTCCGGTCCCGTCACAGTATGTGTGTGTGTGTGTGTGTTATATATATATATATATATATATATATATATATATATATATATACATATACACTCACCTAAAGGATTATTAGGAACACCTGTTCAATTACTCATTAATGCAATTATCTAATCAACCAATCACATGGCAGTTGCTTCAAGGTTTAGGGTGTGGTCTTGGTCAAGACAATCTCCTGAACTCCAAACTGAATGTCAGAATGGGAAAGAAAGGTGATTTAACAATTTTTAGCGTGGCATGGTTGTTGGTGCCAGACGGGCGGTCTGAGTATTTCACAATCTACTCCCGTTACTGGATTTTAATGCACAACAATTTCTAGGGTTACAAAGAATGGTGTGTAAGGAAAAATCAGTATGCATTCCTGTGGATGAAAATGCCTTGTTGGTGCTAGAGGTCAGAGGAGAATGGCCGACTGATTCAGCTGATAGAAGAGCAACTTTGACTGAAAAACCACTGTTACAACCGAGGTATGCAGCGCATTGTGAAGCCAACACGACAACCTTGAGGCGGGTGGGCTACAACAGCAGAAGACCCCACCCGGGACCACTCATCTCCACAAAAGGAAAAGAGGCTACAATTGCACAAACTCACCAAAATTGGACAGTTGAAGACTGGAAAAATGTTGCCTGGTCTGATGAGTCCGATTTCTGTTGAGACATTCAAATGGTAGAGTCAGAACCTAAACAGAATGAGAACATGGATCCATCATGCCTTTTTACCACTGTGAAGCTGGTGATGGTGGTGTAATGGGGGGGATGTTTTCACACTTTAGGCCCCTAGTGCCAATTGGGCATCGAAATGCCACGCCTACCTGAGCATTGTTTCTGACCATGTCCATCCTTCATGACCACCATGTACCCATCCTCTGATGGCTACTTCCAGCAGGATAATGTACCATGTAACAAAGCTCAATCATTTTTAAATTGGTTTCTTGAACATGACAATGAGTTCACTGTACCAAAAAGGCCCCCACAGTTACCAGATCTCAACCCAATCCAATCTTTGGGATGTGGTGGAACGAGCTTTTGCCCTGGGTGTGCATCCCAAAATCTCATCAACTGCAAGATGCTATCCTATCAATATGGGCCAACATTTCTAAAGAATCTTTGTACCTTGTTGAATCAATATATACAGGTATATATATATATATATATATATATATATATATATATATATATATATACCAAATAATCCTCCCCGATTGGGGTTTTGCGTTTCCAGAACCCCCGCGATAGATGAAAACCATGCTAGAAACCATATGTTTGTGTAGTTATTTTTTTATATTTTAAGCCCTTAAACTCTCACACTGTTAACATTATTAGAGCCCCTAGACATGAAATAACACCCTTTAGTCAAAGGTTTAAACTTTCTCCATATGCTTTCTCACAATTAAAAGAATGCAAAAGATCTTTTTTAGGGGAGAATTTCAGAGAGAGAGGGGCCCGCAAAAAAAAACAACAATAAAAAAATCAAGGGGGTTTTTAAATTTTTCAGCTTTTTTTAGGGGGCCTGTTTTTTCAAACAAAAGCCTCTGGAAAAGCCCTCTGTCACATCCTCCCCGCAGAGAAAGAGAGAGAGGCGGTTTAAAAGCAAACAATAAAAAAATCAAGGTGTTTTGGGCATAAAAGGCCAATTTTAGGGGGTGTTGATCCACTAGGAAACAGTTTTGGAAAAACACCTTTTGCTCCACCCCCTCCTGTCGAGAGAATTCAGAGGGGGTGAGAGAGGGCAGAACAAAAACAATCAAGTCGGCGGGATGCATATTTTAAGATTGTGGATTTTTTAGTTAAATATGTAATACATGTTGATTGGTGCTTTCGAAATCAAAGGGCAAACAAACTAAGCGTAGAAAAATTTTCCCCCATTGCCCCAGTTCGAATAGAAAAAGGATATATATTTAATTGTTAATTTAAACCCAAAGGATAGAGTGAAGGGAATAAGCGCGGAAGGGGGGATTATATATATAATTATATATATATATATATATATATATATATATATATATATATATATATATATATATATAAAACCTTTTTTCCCAAAGTACCCCCGCTTTTATTAAAAAAATTTTTTTGTGGGGAAAAAACCCCGGTTGTTGGAGACCGCTATTTTCGCAAAAAATGGTGATGGGTAAAGGGGTTCATGGCAGTAAATAGGGTTTGGTACGTTTACGGTCAAAAATGAGGGGAAAAAACGGATGAAAACTTTGGATTTAATGAAATTATGTACACATACGGGTTTTTAAAGCAATAAGGGGAAAATTGTTGAAAAAGGGTAGGTAGCGCCCAAATTTCCCAAGATGACCAGCACTGGCTTTTACCAGTGAACGCAAAAAGGTCATCAGCCCCCAAACCCCCGGAATATAAGGGGAAAAATATGCCCAAAACCCCATATTAAAAACTACCAAAGAGTCTGGATGGGTACAATAAAGCAATCACTATCTTCTGCGCTGAATAAGTAATGATTCTTTTTTTTTTTGGGGTTCTTTTCATCTTCCCCCTTCTTGTGATGGAACAGTTACTCCCATTGCTTGTTGTCGGGATAATCATTTTACCCCATGGCATGGCTGGCCCCCTTTAAAACAGTGGAAAAGATGGTCCTAATCCCCATGCATTGATGATTCCACAATCTTGAAGGGTCTTCTTTTTCATTTCTGGGGTGATTTCTTGCCGGATATTTCAGATAACAAACATAGTGCCCGGGCCTTTTTAAAATTTCCCCCAGCTTAAACCCCCTTTCTTCCCTGCCATCCAATTATTTTAAAAACCAAAGCTTGTCTTTGAGGGCCAAACAAAACCCCTTCATGGTGGGAAAGCCCAATTTTTTTTTCTTGGTTTGCCCACCAAAAGGGATAAAAAATTTAAAAAAACCGTTGAAACCCAAAATTTTTTATTATTTCCCCTTTAGGGCCCCTTGTTTGTTTTTCCCCCACCCCTTTTTTAATTTTTCTTTTTACCAAAGGGGG